>NW_024610066.1:0-124999 GCF_016920785.2 Ixodes scapularis | reverse complement strand
TCCAGAAGTTTACAGGGTATGCTAGTTAGGGAAATGGGACGGTAGTTATTGGCGGACGTAGCATCACCGGATTTAAAAATAGGGGTAACTTTTGCATGTTTCCAGTCCTTAGGTAAGTATCCTTGGTCCAGACTTTGTTGAAATAAAAGTTGCAGAAGAATACTCGAGACCGGCAGCGCGAGTTTGAGCAGTTTAGACGTAATTCCGTCACTACCCGGGCTAGTTTAATTAGAAAGGTTGAGGACAAGCTGCCTTATCCCATCAGAATCAACAAAGATGCGATCAAGGAAAGAATTATTATAAATGCTATCACAGGCAGGTAAAGGAAATGACTCATCAGTGAAAACCTCTCCAAAGAATTGATTAAAAGTAATCGCACTTTCTAAATCGGACAACGTATCCCCATGGATGTCAGAAAGACCGCTCGGGGCATTTTGACTTTTCGGAGGGCTAATGATTTTCCAAAATTTTTTAGGATTTGAACTTAGTAGTTGTTTAAGAGTGCCACCAAAGCAGGGCCGTAACCAGGGGGGGGGGGGGGTTAGGGGGTTCTGACCCCCCCCCCCCCCCCCCCCGAAATTTTTTTCTGGGTACGGCCCTGGTCGGTGCACTTGCAGCCAGCCGATTTTAATCTCCACCTCTGCGCACGCGCAGTGGCACCGGTCGGCTACCGGGTACCAAACCGGGACCGGTTCTTTGGTTTGCTGTAACTCTCCATTATATGCCACCGATGCACAGGATTCATAGGCGAAAATAAGACAAAATGGCCGCCGTTGTCCCCGAAACCCCCCCCCCCCCCCCCCCCCCGAACTTTTTTTCTGGGTACGGCCCTGCACCAAAGAATCGTTGTTTGGCATCTTCAATTGCCTGCTTACAGAGTTTAGAATGGTTTAAATATTTGTCCCAAGAGGTCGTACTATTATGCTTCTTTGCACTTAAAAAAAGTCGTTTTTTGGTGTTAAGGAGGCCTTTTAGATACCTCGAGAACCATGGCTGTTGTGTATTGGATGGTATTTTGATTTTAGGCACAAATAGATGCATAAGTTCTAAAAGCCTGTCCTTGATTAGAGTCCAGTTATCTTCAACTGATCTGAGACTAAAAGAACCCTGAAATTCGATAAGGAATGACTCGAGTGCCGAAGTAATCTCCGGTAGGTTTGTCCTAGCATAATCAAAGGTGACTTTATGTTCGCAACACTTTTTGTGAACAGCAATGTTAGCGTCGATCACCACCATTCGGTGATCACTGATAGCGTCAATAGCATTTACAGATAGAATTAACTCCGGAATAGACGTAAAGAATAAATCAAGAATCGCATTGTTTCGCGTAGGCACCAACACAGCCTGGTCAAGAGAACAAGATTTACAAATATCAATGAAGTCCCTACACTGCGAAGAACTTCTGCAACTACTCTCAGGCATAGGGCTTCACCCTATGCCTACCGAAGACAACATGGATTTAATAAAGTCATTGGGTTTTAGAGACAGCGAAGGGAGAGTGGATTTCAAGACTGTAGAGATTACGAAGCAAAGATTAAGTGAATGGTGGCAGAAAGCGAGGAAAAACTAGGTATTTTCTTCTTAACTGATGGCAAGGGGATTTTATAGCCCCACTTTCTTTGCAGTGCGGGGTGAATATAGATTTCACATTTAAATATTCTAAGCTTAAATGGTAAAACAAAATGGCTAGGTGGCATAAGCTACCGCCCGATCCAAAGGGCTCAGCCGCATTCATCCATCCATCCATCCAAACATGAGTTGGTGTATAGAAACGGATGTCCGGTGTACGTTCTACGGACGTCCGCTTCAGGCACAGGATATTCGCGCCTTCCACGGACGTCCGACGGATATCCCTGGTTTGTTGGGAGTAAATTGAAGTAGACGTTTGGCAAACAAAATAGGTGCAGGGCTCAACCTGACCAAATTTCAACTGTGGTTCATTGGTAGTAGACAGGATTATTGAAAGTGAGCTCAAAGATACAATCGTGGGTTGAGGGGACGTTTGCATAACGCAGGCACAATACACGGCATGTCGGGAACTAAGAAAAGTGCCCCGGTCTTCCTTCTATATCGCTCGATAATGCTTAGAGTATTGTACATTCGAGGGAAGTCGGACAATTGAAAACGCAAACAACGCATTCGGTCACGGCGTGATAGCAGCCATTTTTGACTGCTGGTTTACCGCTCTAAGTTCACTCAAGCTCGTTGCGCGGAAGAAGTGTTACGGCCATAGAATTATTATAATGTACGCTAGAGGTTCCGTGCGGATCTAATTCAAGCCCCGACCAGGGCGCCCCTAGCGGCAAACGGGTCCGTTGAATCGGGCATCTTCTGCAGTCGCTGCGTTGGTTGTGCGTTGTAGTGGGTTAGCGCTGTAATTTCTGAGATGGCTATTCCGCACCAAGAAAGCCGCAACAATTGCTGCGTGGTCGGCAAGATCGCGCACGGCACGAAATACTACATCGTCCCTTCGAAGCCGTACGAGGCGGAGTACTGCGCGACCTGGGTACGACTTCTTTTCCGCGTAGTCGTCGCCATCTTGCGTGTTGCAGCGACAGCCGCGCCGTCTGGCGTACGGTTGTGCGCCCATTTTGGTATGCGGAGAGCAGCGTTGTTCCTAGCTCCCGCGTTGTCCCCGTTGACCCCGTGCATCTTATCTTCATTGTTTTCCCTTTAGTGAGCTCTTAATTTGTTTGTTATTGGAAGTGTGAATTATTCTTGTGTTCTGGCGTGTTTATTCGCCTTCATGGCGCCCGTTGTTGCGCCAACAGCGCCGAGAGGTTCGTCGCCAGCGTCGCCGGTAATCGAAATCGGAGGCATGTTCACTTTTCCTGAGGACGTTTACCAGTGTTTACTCTTCACGTGTTGTTGTCTGTGAAGAATGACAGCCTTCTGAGAATGACTAACGGAGGATTTCTATGCGCGAGCGAGGGCGACCCTGGGCATAGAAGTATCTTCGTTTAATCGTAGAAATACTCACAATGGGAGTTGGCGACGCGGGCCGAACGGTTTATTGTTATGGTGCACCGTCGAGGTACGATCGCTAGTTACCGTGACATCTCTACTTTGTATGACGCTCAGAGGCGTCGGAACTATTCAGGAGATGGGGGTGAAAGGGGGGGGGGGGGGGGGGGCGACGACGATTTTGCGCCCCCTTTTCGTATTGTTTCCATTAACGTATTTTACGGGCGTCGCTACCGAGCAACACACAGAATTATAGTGCACATCCTCGTAGGAATTAACGGAATGAAAAGCAAAACTTGAGTAGCCAATAACAATCATTACACCCAGGGTCTTACATTTGCACCACAAGCTGCAAAATTCGTTCTACATTTGACTTGTAGAGGCCTATTACTGCACTTGTAGATGTCAATTTCTATTCTGCCTATTTGCTTTTTTTATGTGCTGATATTGCATCGCTTCCCCGCTGATATCAGCAGGGAAGCGATGCAAAGTGTATACGTTAGAGCCGCATTCGCTTTGCGACTTCGTGTTTTCGGTGCACAATTTGTCGCGCGCTATCTTCCGTTTTCGGAACTTGCTGCTGCAGCCAACGACTGCGCAGTGGCAGCCCGATGACCAAATATGCGCGGACATGATACATCGTCCGTATTAACCCACCTTATTACAACTCACTTCGCTGTCAAGGGCTTCAAAACCCATTTAACGCGTACCACTTCAGCATCTTGTCAGCCGGCTAGGCCTGCTCCCGCATACCGGAAGTGTTAGAACCGGAAGAACTATTCCCGCTGTGCGCCGAGTCGCCGAGTCGAGTCTACGCACGTTACGCGCTGGGTCGAGGTTAGACGGAAAAGGTGTATGGGTTAGTGGTGTTTCTCACCTTCCAGTTCGCGCTTTGTTTAAGCTGCTGACGAATAATACAATTTACTTTTTTTTTCTCTTCTAGCGACGATGGAACAGCATCGACACCGACGGCAAACTCTAAAGTATGCAGCAAATACTTCACCGGAATCGAGAAGTGGAATGCGGTCGCCCTCCTAAGCCTACCGGTGGATGTTTCCATCAGCCTACAGGAAGATAGTAAAGAGAATCGCGGAACGCGCGAAAAAAAATCGCCCAGTTGTTGTCGAGCTGATTCAGAAATAAACGTACATAATTACCGCAGTCCACTCAACGCCAACAAAATTTTTTTGCGGGCGCGCTTAATTTTGTTTGCAGAGTACGGTGCTCCGAGACATCCACTTGTCCGTCGAAACGGACCTCCTTCACGTCGCACACGGGGCCAGATTCATGAAACAGTTTTCTCTTCGTCATATTGGCACCACGGAATAAGCTTTCTGGATTCGTAACCGCCTTAAACTCCGTCGTAATCACCCCGGGAACACTGTCCGCTGTGCTGCTAATCGCCACTGCTTCCCCCCGATGATTCTGCACCGGCTACCGAAGAAGCTTTCCGGATTCTTAGTCGCCCACTGTCCTCTGTGCTGTTCGTTGCTATTACTTCGCGATGATTCTGAGCGGGCGGCACCGGCTTCCGAAGGAACTTTCCGAACTCGTAACTGCCTTAAATTCCGTCGTAATCACGACGGGGACACTGTCCGCCGTGCTGTTCGTCGCCATTGCTGCCCGATGCTCCTGCGGCGGCTACCGCCAGGTCGCGGCGAACAATAGGCGACCGCCGCGACACGGCCGGCTTGCTCGCTTACGCGCGTGAAATTTGTCTCTTCGCCGGAAAATAACATAAATAACTTTTTATTATTTCAGTTGTACCGGATAGTATGTACATTTATTGATATTGTAAAAGTGTGATTGCTTTAATTACAGCATTTTTCTTTACCACTGAACGATGTTAAGCTTCGCAATATTTCAGGCCCAAACCTATGTTCCATGGCAGGTATGTAAAAACGAGCGACGATTGTAAGCAAACTAACGATCGAAAAGAATGTGGAGTGTGTTCAAGGTTCGCTAGCATTGCGGTGGCGCTTATATATTGCTAATATATATTGCTAATAATTAAGGACAAAAAGGCAGCCAAGAAATTTTGGAAACATCTGAACTCCATGAGTAATAAGACAAGTTTAGAACAGAGGTTTATAGTTACAGCTCAAGGTACTCGACTGGAAGGGGATAAGGCAATGCAGCATATAGGGACAATGATGGCGGAAAAATTTAAAGACCGAAGGAATGAGGCACATGCTTTATCGCAGGAGAACAGACCGGTAAGTGCTATGGATTCGTTCGGACAAAGAGAATGGGAAAGGGCAGAGAAAAGAGTTCCTAGTAGCACCTCGACAGGCCCTGACGGTATTCCCATTATGTTAATCAAGAACTTGGGCCCAAAATCTAAGCAAGCATTAAGAGAGGCAGTGAATAAAATGGTAACGGATGGGAAAGCCCCGATGAATGGAGACTAAGCAGGATGAGCATGATATATAAACGAAAGGGGGACAAAGCGGACATAAACAACTATCGTCCTATAACGGTGACGTCAGTGATTTACAGGGTGGTGATGCAGATTATAAAGGATAGACTGCAGGCATGGGTGGAGAGCGAGGGGGTGCTGGGGGAGCTGCAGAATGGGTTCCGGAAGCAAAGGAGGTTAGAGGACAATCTGTTCTCTTTAACGCAGTGTATCGAAATAGCAGAAAAGGAACAAAGGCCCCTATGGTTAGCGTTTCTGGATATCAAAGGAGCCTACGACAGTGTAATCCAAGAGAATTTGTGGGGCATACTGGGTACATTAGGGGTAGAAGCTGGAGTAACTAATCTTTTAAAAGATATATATAATAGCAACAAGGTGCTTATAAAATGGGAAACAAATGTATCGGAGCCTATAGAGATAGAGCGGGGGCTTAGGCAAGGCTGCCCTTTGTCGCCTTTGTTGTTCATGTTATACTTACAGGGATTGGAGAACAAACTAGAGCGGAGCGGGTTTGGCTTCAACCTTTCTTTCATCAAGCAAGGTGAATGGATTAAACAACCACTACCGGGGCTGATGTATGCAGATGATATAGTGCTAATGGCCGACAACAAAGAAGATTTGCAGAAATTAATGGATATCTGTGGTACAGAGGGAGATAAACTAGGTCTTAAATTTAGTCAAGAAAAATCGGCAGCGATGATTTTTAATGATAAAGATGGTGGCGAGCATAGGATACAAGAGGTCATGTTGGAGGTAGTGGATAAGTACAGGTATCTTGGGGTATGGATAAATAATGGTGTTGAGTATCTAACGGAGCATGAAAAACATGTAGCGATGAAAGGTAGCAGGAATGCAGCCGTCATGAAACATAGGGCTCTGTGGAATTACAGTAGGTATGAAGTGGTGGGGATTTGGAAAGGGGTCATGGTTCCCGGCCTGACCTTCGGCAATGCGGTCCTGTGCATGAGACCAGATATTCAAGCAAAGTTAGAAATTAAACAGCGGGGCGTAGGTAGGCTTGCTTTGGGAGCTCATGGAAATACGCCGAATCAGGGGGTACAAGGCGACATGGGATGGACGTCATTCGAGGGCAGGGAAGCTAGCAGCAAGATAGAATTTGAGGAGCGTTTGAGGGAAATGGAGGAAGAGCAGTGGGCTAGGAAAGTTTTCAGTTATTTGTACATGAGGAATGTAGATACCAAATGGAGAAAGCGAACTAGAAAATTATCAAGCAAATATTTGGGCGGCAGTGGGGGCGCCAACCAGGAATTACGGGTTAAGAAAAGGATAAAAGAAACAGAGAAGGGTCTGTGGGAAACGGGTATGCAGACAAAACCAGCACTGGAGACGTACAGAATGTTCAAACAGGAAATTTGCAAAGAAAATATCTACGATAATTCTAGGGGAAGCTCTTTGTTGTTTGAGGCCAGGACAGGAGTACTGCGGACTAAGACGTACCGGGTTAAGTACCAGGAGATGGACACTTTATGTAGTGTGTGTGTGGAGCAGGAGGAAACGGCTGAACACTTAATACTTTTCTGTAAAGGGCTTCACCCAACAGTTAACAGTGACCGGGCGGATTTAATCAAAGCATTGGGTTTTAAAGACAGTGAAGGAAAAATAGACTTTACACGGGTAGAAATAACCAAGCGGAGGTTATCAGACTGGTGGCTAAAATCGAGGCAGGGGTGAGATTTAATCTTGGAATTCAAAACATATAATTAGATTTATAATGTTGGCTAGGTGGCGCAAGCCACCGCCCGATTCACAGGGTTTAGCCAGTCACTCTATGAAAATGACTCCGTCGTGCATCTTTGCGACGGTTAAAAAGCATTCGAATGTAAGAAATAAAGTACGTGGACTACGAAAGGTGTGCCTTTTTATTCTTGCCTATGTCGGGCAGTTTTTATCGGGCACCTGTTCTCCGACTTCTCCCTATTTGCAAAGATTTGGAGCGTACGGTTGATGATTTGAACCCAGAACATGCATCTTTGCACATATTCATGAGCAGAGAGAATAAAGCAGTACTTATTTATTGCAAATCGAACTATATTACGTGGCTTTCAATCTATTTTGATCGCCTGCATGCACAAGGAGTTATTTGTCCAGTGTTAATGCGTAGTTCTTGCCGTCTCTCTTGGTTTTCCACTGGTCCTTTGTTGGTTTGACACGTATATCCCCCATGGTGGAAAGCGCCGATGCCGTGTTCGCGCTAACAGTGTCCGACAGTGCACAAAAATACATGTACGAAGCGGTTTTAGCACCGTTTTTCATGCCACGAATTTCAAATAAAAACGCCGTAACTGACCCATTTTTTCGTCTGCGTGACCGAGAAATGTTTCATTAGGGAGTTTTAGCAGGTCGTTTCCACACGAACGGTTCGCCCTCGAACGCATCCGCGACGCCACTGCGCATGCGCGCGCGAGTCGTTCGGGGAGTCGGGAGGCTCTTCTCGTTCGTTTCTCCCATTCCGGCCGCTGGAGTCGTCACCGCAACGCAGCCAGCACCGTTCACGACTCGGGTAAAAAAAAGATGGCGATTGGTTCGGTGACCGCCTTCGCCGACCCAGCCGAGCGTTAGGCTTAGGACAGCGGGAGGCAATTTGTCGTCCTGCTAGTCTGCTTCATCTGAGAGGTTGAACCAAATCATTTCGAGGACTGCTCACAATGGTAAGCGATCGTGAATGCTGTAAACGGCGCATGCTAGTAAATTTTTGCGATCTGCGGGCAGACTAGCTGCCGTGGCGACCGCGAGCAGACGAAATAATTTGGTTCGACGGCACACTATGTGAACGATCGTTCAAGTTCAAGATGACGGAGACACACCACATACCTTTACGGTCGTTCAGACACTTTTTACTCTATCTAGCATCGCAGTTCTTGAAATTCCGACCGGCAAATGTTACGCCGGCCGTCTTGTTTACATCAGTCGTACGCCGGAAACACGAGCCGCCACGAATTTACACGTTGCAGAATGTTTCACATGTTTGCTAGAAGATGGCGCCACCGTTAAGCATGATCATCATCATCGTTTACACGGTCGAGCCACTTTCACGATTCGCTAAAGTATGTTGAATTTGACGTACGGTTTCACGGAACGGACCAGCTGTACCGTTCGTGATTTCGGAACCGTGTGCTTGAAAAACGACTCGCTAAAACTCCCTAATGTGTCAGTACGTACGAAATATTCGTGATATTTGCTCTTATAATCGAGCGCAGCGAGAAAATGCACTCGCTTTTTTCCATAGAAATGCATTACCGGAAATCAATTTCCGACTGGTTGCTGTCTGCTTCAATTTGCAGCAGCACACTAGCGCCACTTGAACGGATCGGTGGCCGAGTGGTCTAGCGCACACCAGCTCGGAGCACGTGGAGCGAAAGCTCGCGCTGCAGAACCCAGGGATCCTGGGTTCGAGCCCCACCCCTGCCCGTTTCGATCTGGATGAGCATCGTACCGGCGTGCGGTCGTGTATCACTACTGCGTGATGCACGTTAAAGACCCCAGGCTAGCGGCTCTACCGCACTGGCTAAATTTCTCATCTACAGCTGGGAGACTCGTCGCCCCTGTGAGGCAGACCAAGTTCTAGGCTGTATAAACACACACACAACCCAATTTTTTTTTCTAGCGTACATTATAATAACTCTATGGGCGCTAGTGTCTATGCGACTTCCGTGACGCAAATTGAAGCAGACAGCAACCAGTCTACTTTTGCGGTGCTCCTGTGCATTCCTATGGGAAAACGCGCGTGCATTTTGTCTCTTCGCCGGAAAATAACACGGAGCACTTTGGTTATTTGAGTCGTACCGAATAGTATGTACCTCGATTAACATTGTAAAAGTGTAATTGCTTTCGTTAGCGCATTTTTATTCATCAGTGAACAATGTTTCACTTCGCTACATTTCAGTCCCAAGGGTGTGTTCCGCAGCAGGTGTGTAAAAACAAGCGACGATTTCAAGCAAAATTACAAACGAAAGAAATATAGAGTGTGTTCAAGGCTCGCCAGCATTCCGGTGACGCTTATATATTGATAATATGCCAGTCCTGTCACTACATGAAAATGACCCCTTGATGCATGAGCGGATAAAAACTTTAAAAACGTCGAGAGAATAAAGTACATGGGCTATGAAACATGTCTCTTTCTATTGTTTTGTCTGCCGGGCAGCTTTTTTCGGGCACTTGTTCTCAAAGATTTCGAGCGTGCCGCGTGCGGGTCATATATTGAACGTAGAACAAACATCTACGCTCAGAGCAGAAAGAATAAAGCAGTGCGTACTACTTATTTAAAGGGCAACTCCGCTCAATTCCGAAAAATTTAGGCTTCCATGTGATTCACATTCACAAAGCACTACTAAACAACTCTACGTCTTCGGATTCGCGAAATGTGGAATATTATTTGTGTAATCCTAATTTAAACATCACCAGATACCGAAACCGAAACTTCGGTTGCGTCAGGCAACATCGGTCTCGGGTCGTCAGAGGCATGGCCACGCCCCGTCAAACCACGTGGTCTTGTGACGTTCGGGAGGGAGCGAGAAACAGGACACGCGACGCGGGCAGGATTTTTTTTTTTTTTTTTTTTTTTGACGCGGGCAGGTCGCTTTGCATGGCGTGGACGGTGATGGCCCGGGGGAGAGCGGAAGGGGAGAAGACGAAAGTGGAGAAGGGGAGCGGAGAAACAGACCGATAAGCGCGCAGGGCAGAGCAAACTAGCGCATCCGTGTTACGGTGATCACGTGAACGTCCGGTCAGCCAACACCGGGAAGAGAAACTCATGACGTCATCGTTCAATTTCGTTCTGAGAAGTAAAAACAAGCAAAACGCGAGAATGACGTAGTCACGCCTCTGACGTAGTGGTTCAACGTTGGCCGCTCCAACTCCGTGGCATTGACTGCGCTGATGATTGCGCCTCGCGCCACACGCTAGAGTTGGCAGATTTCGGCGACTTGGCTCGCTTGAAGGTTTGCTGGCCAGTTTATTAGGTATATCAACGGAATTAGATCGTAATATTTTACATGGGGCCTTCCTATATGATACTGAAGAGGGCTACATAGTTTTCTAAATATCAAAAATGAAGCGGAGTTGCCCTTTAAAGTCGAATATATTGCGTGGCCTTCAATTTATTTTGATTTTACATGCACGGGTAGTTACTGATCCAGTGTTACTGCGTAGTTCTTGTCGTCTTTCTTAATTTCCAGATGTTCTTCGTTCGTTTTGCACGTATAGACCTTTGTCCGGAAGTGCTCTTTTTAGCCTCGACCGCAAGGAGCAAAAGCGAACAATAATCTCGAACCCAGACGCTCACGGGGAGGGGGGGGGGGCTGCGTCGGCCTGCACCGCCGCTTCCCGTTGAAGGCTTCTTCGCTGGTGTGCCGACTGCCGTTTCGCCGGCATCGGTCCTGTTTACCGCGGTATGTGAGTATAGTGCCCGTAATGTGAGAGCCGTGTGTCCATACGCCACTTTTCCGTTGTTGGTTTTCATCTAGCCGAGCCAGAAAACATCTCGCGACGAGTTGACCGCGCCGCGAGTGACGAAGAAGAAGCAAACATGGCGACGGTTTGTGCGATTGCTTTGGTGGCTCCGGTGTTGAGTGTCTTCAACGTCCTCGTGAGAAGGTTCCCCTGCCCTTCGAAGTTATTGCAAGCACCACGGAAGATGTGGAATCATCGTCTCAACTACAAATAAGCAGGCTTTCACGAGCAACAACGGTGCCGAGCGGGCACTCGGCACATTTGTGTCAGGCTCACGCAGCCAGCGGCACAGTTGTGTTGGTTGTGTCGTCAGATGTTCAACAACGCCGAGGTATTTTCATTTATCATTTGAAATGGCTTCAAGAGTGGGAAATTAATCTATTTCGCGGATTGTTAACGCCGAGGCGAGTGCCCTCCGTTGCAGTGCCGTCGTCGCGCAAAGTGCAGAGAAAACCGGGTGGCGATGGCGGCGGTGCTCTTTGATCTTGCGCCGTCGGGTTCATGAAGTCCGGAGTAAACGTACGTACGTGCGTCTGCTGGATCGGTTTTTTGGACTTCCTCAAAACTGTTTCCCACGCGCATTTTCCTTGTGAAGCTTAGTAGCTCATTACACCTCGTCGTCGACTGCGCTCATTTGACTACGACGGACGAGCCTGCGTGATGTGAATTTCACTGCCTAAGATCCTTGGTGTGCTGTAACGAGGGCTAATAAAATATCACCGCGAACTTCTGAACAAACGAGTCGAAGTTTCGTCTGCTATCATAACTGATCGCCTGTCACAATATTAATCAGTAGCGTTCCTAGACTCCGCCCCCACAGCACCGTGCTTCGTTGCCCGATAGTGTCTCCTGGTACCTCGTAGAATTCCAGCTCCCACTTCAAGTAAGTACCATCCTTTAGAACTGGCAATTAATAGTTTCGAACCCAGACGCTCGCAGTGTGTGTTTGTGTGTGTGTGTGGGGGGGGGGGGGGGGGGGGGGGGGGGGACGGACGGACGCGTAAACGAGGGCGTGGAGCCCTCGTTTACGCCGCTTCGCAGCGGCAGACAAGACGCCACATTACAAAAGAAAGCTAATCCGAGCTGTCTATGTAACTAGACCCATTCGCTAGTCATTCGATGAAACGTCGTCGTCTCGTTTTCATTCGCTAAAACTGCGTTCGATCAAGTGAACGCCTCACACTTATTTCGGCTTGGCAGAGCCGCGCTGCCGCAGAAAGGCAAGCAGATCGCGAAAATCGGTCTCAAACGTGCCACGAATGTAATGTCGTATACAAGAAGCCAACAATCAAGCATTTGAAAGCTACAAGAAAGTGGTAGCGAAATATTTACTACGCAATGAACCCGGACTGAAACGCGGATGTCGAGGGTCAGCAGACACCGAGAACATCTAAGACAAGAAAGGTTTTCCCTTATTTTCCTTGATCGAGATGGGTTCTCGAATGTTCACGACATCTTGCCTGTTGAAGAACGGGCCGCAGAGGCTTCTGGTGAAGACATCTTTCACGATGTGTCGGTGCATTCGGACAGCCTGCCGCATCCAGCTACCCAAAGCAACGCCGCCAACGCAGCCCCCCCCTCCCTGCCTGCCAGTTCTTTCCGCGTGGTGGCGCGAGCGTAGATAAACATGGCTGGACAAAGACGAGGCCTTAGGCAGGGGTGCCCGTTATCGCCTTTGCTGTTTATGTTGTATCTGAGAGGATTGGAGGATAGACTAGAGAAGAGTGGGCTTGGGTTCAACCTTTCTTACAGTAAGCTAGGCCAAAAAATTCAGCAATCCTTACCGGGATTGATGTATGCGGATGATATTGTACTAATGGCTAACAACAGGACAGAGTTGCAGGAATTAATGAGCATCTGTGGTAGGGAAGCAGAGGAATTAGGTTTAGAATTCAGTAGCGAAAAATCGGCAGTCATGATTTTTAACGAGGATGAAGTTGAGAGGCTGAAGATACAGAATATTACAGTTGAGAGAGCTAGTAAATACAAGTATCTAGGAGTATGGATATGTGATGGTGCACAATATCTCAGAGACCATGAAAAGTATATAATAGGTAAGGGCAACAGAAATGCAGCTGTAATGAAAAATAGAGCACTTTGGAATTACAACAGGTATGAGGTGGTGAGAGAGATTTGGAAAGGGGTCATGGTGCCTGGCTTGACTTTTGGAAACGCAGTGCTATGCATGAAATCCGAAGTGCATGCGAAACTAGAAATAAAACAGCGCGGAGTAGGTAGACTGGCTTTGGGGGCGCATTGCAAAACGCCAAACCAGGGAGTACAAGGAGACATGGGATGGGCATCATTTGAGAGCAGGGAAGCGGTGAGCAAGGTAGAATTTGAGGATAGGTTGAGGCTAATGGATGGGGAGCAATGGGCACGAAAGGTTTTCAGCTATTTATACATGAGGAGTGTAGACACAAAGTGGAGACAGCGCACTAGGAAATTAAGAGGAAGGTTTTTGGGCTATAGCGAAGATACGGAAGAGCAAGTCTCAGTTAAGAAGAAAGTTAAGGCCACAGAAAGAGATCGGTGGCTAGAGGGAATGCAGACAAAGACTGCTCTGGAAAGCTATAGATTAAACAAAAGAGTTATTGCCAAAGAAAGCATTTATGACAATTCTAGGGGAAGCTCATTGCTGTTTGAGGCAAGAACGGGTGTTCTGCGAACCAGAACATACAGAGCGAAGTACCAGGAAATTGATACAGTGTGCACTGCTTGTGGAGAGGAGGACGAGACGGCTGAGCACTTGATACTCTACTGTATAGGGCTTCACCCTATGCCTACCGAAGACAACATAGATTTAATAAAGTCATTGGGTTTTAGAGACAGCGAAGGGAGAGTGGATTTCAAGACTGTAGAGATTACCAAGCAAAGATTAAGTGAATGGTGGCAGAAATCGAGAGAAAACTAGGTATTTTCTTAATCACTGATGGAAAGGGGGTTTCATAGCCTCACTTTCTTTGCACTGCGGAGTGAATATAGATTTCACATTTAAATATTCTAAGCTTAAATGGTAAAACAAAATGGCTAGGTGGCGTAAGCTACCGCCCGATCCAAAGGGCTCAGCCGTATTCATCCATCCATCCATCCATGGCGGCGCCCCGGAATTGGCGCGGACCACTGATCTCTATGACAATTGCTGGATCGCGCTTCCCCGCTTGTTCGCTGCAGCGCAAGTGAAGCCATCGGGCTTCACTCGCTTGGGATACGATTTGCCGTTTTTGCTAGCCTTTGCTGCGGTTTTCCAGCGTGCTGACGACACGTTTTCTACTCGTTCGTCGTCATTCGCCGAAGAAGTTTTTTGAAGACTCTGTGTATGTTGAGACTTGCCGTTGTGAACACGTGGAAAATTTTACGAAAGTGCAGTGTCGCAGGAAAAAGGCACAACGCGTCGAAAGGAAGGGCTGGCGGCGTGTTCAAAGATTCCTTGGCACGCCGAAGTGCCGTGTCTCTGTGCCTTCGCACGCTTGGATACCGACCAAGAACCGACGCCGTGTGTATGTGTTCAGCGAGTGCAATGTGCGTGAAGCTGTTCGTGCCTCTGGATCAGCGTCTTTTCCCCTCGCGGTTTAGGAACGAGCTTAATCCAGCGTCCACTAGCGACGGAAGATGGGGAGAAGGTACGTCTTTTTTTCGTCCTTAGACGATTTACACAATACCGTGCACAACAGCTCCTCATCACCGATCAGTGCTGGCTTATTATCAACCTACTTAATTGCATTTGACGTTTGAGCGCGGCTCGCCTAATTGTAATTGGTCAACAGATTGCACACGACCATATCGGCCGCGCTTCAAAGATTTTCATTCTCGCCGTCTTGTACTTTTGCTTTCGAAAACCCCCCTGGCTCCACGTACAACGTTGCCCTATTCGTGCTCCCACGGAATCTATTAGAGTAGATTTGGGACATAGCCATGGTTAATATAGTACATAAGAATACGTACAGATCTCCCCCTTTTATTGATAGCAACTCACCGGAACAGCTGGACGATCCAGAACTCCGTGGCCGATATATATAAATGATCTAAAGGCATCTACGCGCGACACACGTTCAGAACTTTGGCGCGGCGTCAATTCTTGACCGGTATCCAAGCGTGCGAAGGCACAAAGATGCATCACTCGGCGTGCCAAGGAAGCTTTGATCACGCCGCGACACCGGCGACACGTTTTCGACGAGTTGTACCTTTTGATACGGCTTCACGCACATTGCACTCGCTAAACACATTCACACGGCGTCGGTTCTTGGTCGATATCCAAGCGCGCGAAGGCACAGAGACACGGCACTTCGGCGTGCCAAGGATGCTTTGAACACGCCGCCAGCCCTTCCCTTCGACGCGTTGTGCCTTTTTCCTGCGACACTGCACTTTCGTAAAATTTTCCACGTGTTCACAACGGAAAGTCTCAACAATACACAGAGTCTTCAAAAAACTTCTTCGGCGAATGACGACGAACGAGTAGAAAACGTGTCGTCAGCACGCTGGAAAACCGCAGCAAAGGCTAGCAAAAACGGCAAATCGTATCCCAAGCGAGTGACGCCCGGTGGCTTCACTTGCGGGAGCGGCAAGCGCGATCCAGCAATTGTCATTGAGATCAGTGGCGCGGACACTGGTCTATAGACCGTTTTATCGTGGGTAGCGCCATTTTGAGAGCGAGAGAGTAAAGGAGAAAGGGCTACCGGCGCTTTCCCCCTTTCTGATTGTGTAGAAAAAGTGAAAGTCCCGGATGAGAGGCTTGGCCGGTGTTGGGCGTCTGCAGTGCCCCAACTTCGTTCGCGCTTTCTTCTACGTTTCAAACTCCCAAACTTAATTAGAGCCATGGTCTTCGATGGCGACAGTCCCCCGGTCATCGGGACACCATTGCTGGATGGTAAGGTGCACGAATAACGATAGAAAGCGTTGAATACTGTCCGAGGACCTATGTAGCTTGCATGGAATCCGGCAAGGCAAGTACGGCTGGAATGTTTTTAAGCTCCATTGCTTTCCGCATGACTGGAAATGATGAACCAATTATACATTCTTGCTTGCAATGGACCTATTTCAACGTATAGTTGTAATCAACAAGCGATACACGAAACGGGAACCTCAATTAACTTTGTAAACGCCCGGAGCTCCTACATATCGTCTTGCTGTGCTGTTTTTATCTTCGTGTCCCTGTTCTTATATCTCCTTGCGAATGAACGACAAAGACGCTCTAGATGTACTTTTATCGAACCGCAGAAAGCCTCGAAGCAGCTACGAATTATTTTACTATTCGATGCAATATTTTAAGTACACGTCTCCAATTTCTATCGCTGTCACGTTCGCTGCCGCTGCTCCCCCCGTCGCCACACTGGCGGATGCCATGACTTAAACAAAGAAACGTGCACACTGGGCTCGAAAACGCAGATCACAACACGAGACGTTCCTGCAGCGACTATCAAGCGCCTCAAAGCGCCTTTGTCAACGGAAACCCACCAGCGGCACTTCAAGGAGCACTTTTGTCGGCTCTCTGGTATCGCGCAGGAGATCGCGGTTAAAAAAACAAACAAACAAACAATAGAACTACGTTTTCAACAATTTCCAGCCTCACCCGGCGGCGGAAATGAGCCTTTAACTAAGTGTTGTAGATGATAAAATCGAGTCAGTCAGCACTGCAAATTATCACTATTAAGATAAATTCATTTACGAAATTTTACAAGCTGAAAAAGCAGTTATCATGAGAAAACTCGCCCGCACATTGCGAGCGTACCCCATGTTCATCGGCGGTACAACGTTCGGTGCGCGCTCCATTCACGAAATGTTCCGAGCGAAGTCGAGAGGATGGCGTTGAGCAAACGCCTTTTCGGTTTACGGACGCAATCCACTGCCGCCGGAGACAGGGGTCATGTGGAAAGCGATGGAGCTGAAAGACATTGCAGCCGCTCTCGCCTTGCCGGGTTCCTTGCAAGCTACATATGTCCTCGGACAGTATTCTATGCTTTCTGTTTTTATTCCTGCACCCTATGACGCAGCAATGGTGTCCCGATGACCGGGGGACTGTTGCCATCAAAGCCTCTGGCTCTAATTAAGTTTGCGAGTTTAAAACAGGAAAGAAATCGCGAACGAAGTTCGGGCACAGCAGACACACACCCAACACCGGCGAAGCCTCTCATCCGGGACTTTCACTCTTTCTACACAATCAGAAAGGGGGAAAGCGCCGGTAGCCCTTTCCCCTTTTCTCTCTCGCCCTCTTTCAGTAAAACGGTCTATATCCCCCACGCTGAAAAGCGCCGACGTCGTGTTCGTGCTAAAGGCGCATTCACACTGAGCGAAAAACGCGCGTTGCGGTCGACGTCGACGCCGGCGTCGTAAAATACGAAGCAGTCACACAGGGCCACCCGACGGCGGCGTCGTCTCGGGGAATCTCACGTTTGTCGAGAGAGCACGGAATTTTTTTATTCGTCTGCTTCGCACGATTGTTGTTGCCTTGCCTTCGCGATTGCATATGCGGTGGGAGACAACCGTCTTCACTGAATGGACAACGGTGATGATTATATATACGTTTATTGGCGAAAGGCAAGGACTCGAACGGGCAGCTTCAGGTGCTCTTTTGCCGCGTTTTTGTGCAAACAAAGCACGGTGCTATGCCGGCGCGTCCCAGAGCCTTCGCGTCCGTACATTTAACACTGCACGCAGCCTGCGCGAGAGTGTTTTCGATGGAGGACTGTTGTATTCCGTAGTGATGGGTGTACACAAAACTACACAACACATCGGGAGTGATCGCTCTCGCACAGTCGGAGGTCGGAACACACCGCGAACTTCGATGGCAGCTTTCGCGGCAGCCTCGCGCAAACGATAAAGAGTAGCTTCACGGCGTCGTACACGCACATAAAACACTGCTCACAGTCAGATGTTCCAATCGGCTTGCCTCTTTCCACGCTGAAATGCTTCCAGCCACGTTTGGCGAGTGCACGAATCCCCCGAGCTCTGTGTCTTTTCGCCTTCATGGTGAGTCGAAAATTAAAAAAACAGCGAAAACATGTCCTAACCGGAAAAGGGCGTACGTCACGTCCGGACGCTCGCTCATTGGCTCAAGCGCGCGCGTCGAGGGAGAAATTGGGTTCCGAGGCGTCGTCTCCCTGCGTCGTCCTCCTCGGCGCGCGACTTTTTTCAATACAAAAATAAGCAAAAAATTTCCCCCACGACGCGCGTCTTTCCGCTGTGTGAATGCGCCTTAACAGTGTCCGACAGTGCACATAAATACACCTGCGACGCCGTTTTAGCACTGTTTTTAATGCGATGAATTTGAAAGAAAAACACCGTAACTGACCAATTATTTCGTCAGTCTGACTGAGAAATGTTCCAAGCTACCTAGTACGTACGAATTATTTGGGATATTTGCTCTTATGATCGAGCGCAGGGGGAAAACGCACTCACTTTTTTTCCATAGAAGTGCATTACCGGAAGTGAAATTTCGACTGGTTGCTGTCTGCTTCAATTTGCGTCAGCACACTAGCGCCACTTGAACCTCTAGCGTACAGTATAATAACTCTATGATTACGGCTTTTCGCTATTTCCCGGGTACCCTTTTATATGTTTACAGCTCAATGTATCTAACAAAATATCAGAAAGCAAAAATCTTGAAAGAATGCACAATATCACCTTCCATTTCTCAACTTTTTAAAAACGAAACCTCTGGGGCGTCTTTGCGTCCTCATATGTCGAATCCATTGGCCAATCCAGTTAGAATGGCGGCTCCCACGTTTGTCTGCTCGTGATCTATTATTTCTGCCTAATTTAATAGTTTTAGCTGGGCAACGCAGTGCGCTTGATTGATTTTTCAGTATTCGCTGTTCCTTTAGGTAAGTTACAATTCGTAACTTTGGCAATATTCAAAATTCGAACAGTTTAATGTGCGTGACCTCAAGCTTGTTGAGTAACGTGCAAGTTTCATCCGGTGGTCTACCATCTGACGGAAACGAAAATTCATCTCCATTTGATTTTTCCGTTTTGTAGGTCAATCATGCGTAAACCCGCACTACGCCGAAGCGTCTGGGGACCGATCGTCATTGCCGCTGCGATCGCAGAAACGGCAGCCTTCGGCGTGAGCTACTTCTACTACCGACGGCTGAACCACTCGCAAGGTGCAACAAACTGGCCAGTTCTTTCTTTCTTTCTTTTTTTTTTTTTTGGGGGGGGGGGGGGGGGGGGGGGGGCGGGGGGCAGTTTTGTTTGTAATGAAACTTTGATTGGGTTTAGTTGGTTCATATTATTTTTTAGAGTGGCGCACCGAGTGCCTGAAGGGAGTTGTCTTGGCGTCGGCGTGCATCCCTTTCGAGAAAAATGTGACATACAGCTGTGATAATACCGCACGCAATGCGTGGAGCGGCGTTTCAGCTCATATTGGCTGCAATAGCACAGCCTCCGGTTTTTTTTTTTTTTTTTTTTACAATATGAGTAAAGCTATAGACCTTTTCTGTGTACTCTCGTCCCCAGCCATCTAACAGGCATATCCGGTATGGGCGACGAAAAAATACTAAAACGTTTCAACATGCAAATGGTAAAAAAATAAAGGGGAGGCAAGACGAGAAAGCGTGACGGTTACGCTTATATACTAATGCCTTCTATTGGCGTGGCAAAGGCAAAGCAATGTTTTCGCCCATACTGGAAGTGACGTCAATTCAAGATGGCGGCGCACTTGCAGAAAAGGTCTATACGCACTCCGGAGTGCACTTCGGACGGAATGTCTATACATGGCTTGCATTGACGTCACATCAGCCGCCATTGCTCCGTACCGTTCTCCTGTGCCCGTAAATTTTGCAGCCTACATTTGATACCATTGAATTTGTTTTTCTGGTCAAGGCTTGCCAAGAAGTGCAGATTCGATGGTGCCAAATGTATGCCGCAGAAGGCTCCGTACAGGAACCTGGTACGGAGCGATGGCAGCTGACACGGTGCCGTATGACGTCACGTGCAAGGCATGTATACGCACTCCGTGGAGAGCTCATGCCGCGTAGGCCACCCTTTTCGATCGGCGCGGGTATCACTGGGGAGCTCGTTAACAGAGCCCCCCGCCTGCGTCCATGCCGCTTCGCGGCGACCGTATGCGGCTGCTAATTACAAAACTTAACCAGTACACGCCGCTTCGCGGCGTCCACCCAAGCTCCGCCGGCCCCGATCGCACCTCCGGAAAGGGAGTCCCATACCATTTAGTTCTGCGAAATTTCGTCGACAACATCCGGGTTTTTTTAGTGTTCATGCAAAAAAGAAATGTGAATATCAAACACCTCGACAAAACAAAATGTTCGAGAAAAAAAGAAAAAAAAAGTAGGCTCACCGGAGATCGAACCTGCGTCCACTTGCGTATAAAGCGGACACCTTAACCGCTACGCTATGCCATCGCTCAGGAAACTCGTTGTGACCATTTGTTTTATATGAGTTTAGCGGAGTGCGTATAGCCATTCCGTCTGAAGGGCGCTTCGAAGTGCGTATAGCTTTACTCTTACAATATTACGCGAACGCTAGCCGGCCGGTAGATTAGCGCTTTATCGCGGCGTGACGGAGCAGGTCAGCGACATGACGACGTCGAACACCGGTATCCACCATGGTGGTGGTTGACTCGACGGCCCTTCGCAGCGAGAGCAATGGTAAACTGCGCCGCGCTTGGCTATAGCAATTACTATGTATCCCAACGATTGTTTCGACGCATGCCCCGCGAGACAGGGTAGCCGTCAAGTTAGAGAAAGTACAAGCGGCAGGAAAGGGATGCGGCCGCGGATCACCGAGTTTGCGGGACGCATTTCATAACGGCGAGCGACGGCCCTTTTCTACCGTTGTTTACGTTCAAGCACATCTTTGCACCGGCTGTTGCCCGTTCGTGGTGTAGATGGCCTTCGCCTTTCGTTACGTATCGCCGTTGTCACGCTTCGAGCGCACCTTCGGGGCTCCTGGCTGAGTATGGGCGATTGTCGCAAAGCGAGCCCGGCCCAACGGCGATCGGTCGGCGGCGGCCCCCCGTGTGCAAACTCGCCGAGACGCCGCCACCGGGGCATCGGTTTGTGCCGTCCGCGAGACCTTAACCTTTACAAAGAGCAAAAGTATGCAGGCGAGCCGGTTAGGAAACGTCCTATAATAAACTCTCCGTTATTTGATTTGTCCCTGTCTCAGGGTCTAGATTGTGATCATAACCTTGCGAATTGTTTACCAGTATTTCCCAATATCATAACAATTTTTCTACAAGGGACTCCTAGAACTGCCCATATTTTTAAAGCTCGCAATACAGATTTTTGTTTTGTGACACGACAGTTTTTTTTTTTAAACTTCGTCGGCGGCATATGGATACTTTCTGCTCGTAGCGCGATCGCACCAACGCCGACAATTTTTGCACGTACTGGCTAAATGTCATCATTGTAAGCTCCGCACGTTTGTTCCAAGTTCACATGTAACACAACTAGGTACCTTTGTTGAAATTATGGTGCATGTCAGTGCATGTCCAGGCAGTTAGCGGCATCCTACGCTTTAGTAAGCGCATCCGCGCGTTGTGAACTCAACTGCCAGCATGGTGCGGGGCCCCGTTCTTCCCTATCGTGACGTCACTTGCGAATCATCTGTAGTAAGTTACAGGTAAAGAGGGTAGCGGCAAATGCCCCTCAAAGTGATTCATATATCCCTCCGCCGCATCCGTTCCCGTGATGTCGCGGCCAATGCGGGAGGGGTGTCTTGCCTTCCTGTAAATATTTGCCTTATTTTTCGACTTTGACTTAGCGTTGTGGAAGCCACGAGAGGGAGATTAGAGTTTTCTCCCTCTAATGGAGACAAATACGACTTTCGGGGATTAGGTTCCACCTCCGAAGGATACAAAGGCTGCTCTCAGGGGCTCGGTTCTCTCTCCGATGAATAGAAAGGTCGCTTTTTAAAATGTGGGGGTCAGAGACAAGTTGGCATCACTCTGTAGCCAATATCTATCCATTGAAGCGGAACAATGCGCGTTTCCAGTGAACTATTCTTTCGACTGCGGAGAGATTTGAAACGGGTGCATCACGCTTGTGGGAGGAGCTTCTTCTACCTTCTTTACTTGTAACCAACTATAGCCTCGCTGACTTGGCTGTTTCACGCCGCGATAGGGCGCTGATCTACCGGCCGATTGGCGTTCGTGCGAGAGTTAAAAAATCTGAAGGCTGTACATACCTGAAATAGAGCACGCGAATGTCGTTTTGGAAGAAGTTTCATGTCGATTTATTTGTGAGCTCAACTCAGGTGGAGAAGTATAAAAAAGATGTTTGCACACTGGTTTGCAAGCTCACTCCCTGGCGGCTTGCTGAACACAAAAACTCTAAAGATGCCAATGTAGAGGCTGGCGACCAGCTGGATAATAGCGATAAGCAATACTTGTAATGAGTTGTTGAAAGTCATTTTTGTGCACAAGAGGCCGGTTGCATGACCAATGCTCTGTGGGTGGCAATAAGAGTCGATTGGGAGACCTCCTGCGTAACCTGAGCCGGTGGCTTGCCTCTGCGAGTCTCTGCCACAATGCTGGAAGCAAGTCATTGCAGTGAATGTTAATTTTACTGGTCATTAGGCAGTTCAGTTGCAAAGGTGACCTTGTGGGTGCATATGCTGTTTCTTATGTGATTAAACTCGTCACAATCTAACCCTCTGTTCGATCATTTACTATGATGCGATGTGTACCACGGATAATATTCTCTTATAGAAGGAGCCTTCGCCGCCGACCCTTCTTCAGATTTGCTAACTCTAACGCATTTGAAAAGTGCCAGAAACAAAAAGCAAATTAAAAAAAAAAATGAGCAGGCGTCGTGCCATTGGGGTGCTCAGCAGTGCATATCCTGTGGTTTGGAAACTTTTGTCCCCGACTGTACATCATATCACATCCTAGAAGTGCGACAATGATTCCCATTCGAATGATGCTATGCCCCTGAAAGATTGTTTTGAATGATTTCATGGCCTGTAAAGCTAACCACACCTTTGTCACACTTTCAGAGTACAGATACTGGATGTACCAGAATTTCAAGCCTGGATTGGAATGTGAGTTGAATTGCATTTGTGGCAGTGGCCACAACTACTTGTTCACTAACAGCTTTTCTTTTGTGCTAAGGTTGGCATGCCAGGAAAAGCTTCTTCCAATTTGGTTCCTAAACCTAAATTGTGCATGTTGCAGATTCAAAATAGTACTGACACAACTATAAGAAGCTTAAAGCAATCGACTGACGGGCTAAACTTTGAATAGCTTTAATGAGTGGCAGAAATGCTACAATGTAATTTGAAGATAGTTAACATAATTCTCCCCATCACCATGGACTGAAGCAGCTGTTGCATGCCACCCAAGACAATCAGCTAGTTGTTTCCAGTTCTAGTTAATTCTGCATGCCTTACCACATACCATCCTTCCTTGGTAGAACGACTACTTGGGATTCAAGCTTCAAACCATTTCAAGAACCCAGCTATTTTGATTTCAGTGCACAAGTTCCAAAAAGGTTACAAAGATTAACCCCCTGGAAATAAAAGGGCGGTGTAACTATTTTTAGAATTTGGCCAATTAACTCTGGGAATTAATCTGTGTCACCTTAAAAATAAAGAAATGAAAACAACTTTTTTTTTGTGTACGCTAGCAATTATTAAAAAACAAAACAAAAAACAAAGGTCGAAGTGCTTCTTAATGTTTACGCTGCCTTTCGAGTGACAGCATGGTGGCCACTCCCAGCCCTCGGCCACTCCCTCTGCGATGGTTGACTTCTCAGGGGTTACCATCGCTGAAGGTCGTGGTGAGCGATTAAGACGAAAGACGGTTCGCCACGGGGCTGATGGCGAGTGTAGCAGCAGAGGGGAAGAGGTTTTGTTGACTTCCACGTGTACTCCAGTCACGTGACATTGTATTTCTCGTAACTGCCACACGTGGCTGCAAATGGGCAAATAATTAATTTTTTAATTTTTTTCAGGGGGGGCGGGGGAATGTGGCACTTCTTTTCTCACTCGGGCCATTATAAACAATATAAAAGAAAATACAAACTTAAAGATATTTAAACATTAAAGGGGCACTTCAGCGAAATTCGAAATATACCCGTCGTGTTCAAAGATAGGGTCCTAGACGGGCGTTAGCGACATCTACGAGATGCTCTTTGCTAATCGTTTAATTGGTTTTAAAATTCCTTTTTGTGACTTTTTTAACAAGATATTGGTGTGTTCGATGAGATACTGCCCCCTTGAACACATGGACCAAAAAATAAGCGCCAAAATTTCCTTGTGGTAGCCCTTTAAAATAGTTGCACTGCCCCCTTCGTGTGTGAAATGAATTCGCAGATTTGTATCAGTTTGTGTGCTATTTCGTAAATGATTACATGAGAAAGCCTCTAGAGAAATTTCAAATCCATGTGACATTACATTTTATTCCATCTGGGTAGGTCCCAGCAGCACGGGGCTAGCGGCAAGTGATTGTTTTGCAAATGCATACATATTGTTTTATTTTATGTGCATACCTATCATTTTGCAGAACTGTATCGGTCTATATGCTTCCTCACAAAATGATCACTCGAGAAAGCCTCTTGAACAGGCCCCTTATCCACGCGATATTAAATTTTCCGACACCTGAATTGGTCTCAATGATACGGGTGTAGAAGCAAATCATTGTTTTGCACGTGCATGCATATTGTTTCAGTGTACTACAAGACTGGAGAGATACTGGGGGACAGCAAGGTCCGTACCTACGACTACAGTACCTGGGGAGTGAACGAGTAGTACCTGCCAGAGAACAGGGGCCTCAATCGGCTGTACAGAAACAACTGGGCATTTCCTGACGGGGAGTTCACGAAGGCTGACGTGATCTAGGAAACGTGGAGCATGCAGCTCTCATGTCGGGCACTGTGAATGTCATACCCGGACCCCCATGTGTGCTTGTAAAGTAGTATTAGCACAAATGTGACATTGGTGCTTTTTTGCAGAGTTTGTCTACCTGTGTATAAAACACTGGTCTAAATAAAGAGTGAGAAAAATAACTTTTTGAACTTCTCTGTTATGTGGAGCATGCCCACGTTTTGCTTTTTTGGGGGGCATATCCCATGGGGTAAAAAAAAATGCCCTTCCCAAAGTGTGCGAGCAAAAGCTTGTGGTACAGAACCCAAAGGTCTTGGCGTCGATCCCTGCCCCTACCCGTTTTGATCTGGATGAACATTGTACCGCCATGCATTTAAGCAATCACCGAAGTGTTATAATTAGTAATGATAATCTATTTCGTATTTCATATTTTGAAACGAGAGACAAGAACAAAAAGCAGTGACGAATGCACGACCCCAGGTTAGCGGTGTTGGTACCTCACTAGCTTAATGCCTTTACTACACTGAACCAATGTTGCCATATGCCAAATGTTTTGTCAGATTGACCCCTTGCTGTTAAGTCACTCAGCATCTCTTCCTTCCCTTTTCATTGAATAAACCCCCTTCCTTCTGTAACTTCTTTTAACCTCCTGAAATGAAGTGACCGCAGTCAGATTGAATGCATCCGAGGCGAAATCATTCTTTTTTGGTCGGGGAGCAATGAGCAGCTTATTCCCAGGGCTCGACCCATTTTGTACACAGCAGCAGATGAAAGGGGGGGCAGGGAAGACGACTGCAACCCCTCGGCCCATAAGGCTGGCATTTTTTATGGAAAAAAGAAAAGGTTATACAAATGCTTCATTCCTGCTGAAATGGTGATAAATTTTCTCGACGTTAAACCTGTGCCATGCTACATCTCTTTGAGATACACCCCCCCCTTCAAAAAAGAATGAACAACCCGACCCATAAATCTGCCCGTTCAAACATGAGTGGAATGAATGTGCTCGATTATACAGCGGAATTTCGTTAATTGGAACTCGAGGGGGATCCAAACTTTGCTCGAATAATGCAAAGTTCGAATTACCGGGAGTTTCCTTCCTAGAAACACATGGGACGGGTCCGGCATGTTAGT
The DNA here is from genome assembly GCF_016920785.2 of Ixodes scapularis. Lineage (NCBI taxonomy): Eukaryota > Metazoa > Arthropoda > Arachnida > Ixodida > Ixodidae > Ixodes > Ixodes scapularis. The sequence continues at coordinate 99,234 of NW_024610066.1, read as the reverse complement.
TTGAATTACCGAGATTCCACTGTATTTGGGGGGGTACTTGTGTTTTCCTTGCAGATTCTTTCATTTTTGGAGCTGTTGGTAAAATTGTGCGGTCTGTATACTTGGACAGCGGGAAGTGGGCCCCAAGTGCGTCTGGTGCTTCAGCTGCAAACGAGAAATTTAGCCAGTGCAGCACCACTGCTAGCCACGGGCCTTTAACGTGTGTCGCGCAGTAAACTCACAGACTATTTTCTGTGGCTATGCAGCCAAAACTACCGGTGCACGTGCACCTTGAGCGTCTGTCAAAGCTGTGCACGTGCAGTCTTCACTTCCGAAATGCCACAGCAAGTTGTCTGCACGACCACACGCCTGAACGCTGTTCATCTAGAGAGGAACAGGCAAGGGGGGGGGGGGGGGGGGGGGGAATTGAACCTAGGAACCCTGGGTTCTGCAGTGTGACACTGTCAGTGCGAACGTGGCATTGCCAATTTGTCCCATTTGACTTTGAAACGGTTTTGATGGGCAGCAAACATTGCCCTTTAGAAACGGTTTTGATGGGCAGCAAACATTGCCCTTTAGGTCAGTGCCCCAAATGAAGGGTGATCGGTTATTTAGTGCACACCAGCTAGTAGCACACGAAGGCTCTCGCTACAAAACCCAGGGATTCGGGGATCAATCCCCACCCATACCCGTTTCGATCTTGATGAGCATCGTACCGGCCTGCGGTAGTGTCACTACTGCGTGGTGCATGTTAAAGACCCCAGGCTACCAAACGTACTGCACTGGCTAAATTTCTCATCTAAATTTCGGAGACAAGCCGCTCGTCGAGGCAGACCAAGTTCTAGACTGTATAAACATACACATCCCAATTTTTTTTCTGCCCCAAATAAATATTTTTTGACACATATCGTAGTTTTATGGCAGCTTTCAATTCGAAGTGAAGAGCAGAGAAAACTGACAATTGTTTGTTCAAGCTGAGTATGTACTGTCTGTGTAAAGTACCGAACAATATGGAAGACCCATTTGACGAGGCAATTTCAGGCGGCTGCGCCAGATTCACGTCAATTGGAATGAGGAAATATATGAACCTTTGCTCTATTGTCCTAAAAATGAAGTGCCTCGAGCCAAAGAATGCTTACAGCCACCACATAGACTGCTTAGGTGAACGAGGCGTTCATACTGTGAAGTTTTTCTTTTTCAACCCAGCTCCGCAAGTCTGCAATATCATCCTGGTCCACAAAATAAAAGAGGCCTTAGGTTGCAACTCACTTTATTTTATGCACATTTCAAATGATGTAGCTGCAGCTACAGAAAAGAAGTTATACTCTCGCACATGCACACACACACTTGCACAGAGGTCGTTCACACTACAGTATAGGGAGTGCAAAAAGGAAAGCACCGCTCAGTTATATCCAAACATTAGATGCATCTTTGAGTCAAGTGCAAAAAGGAAAGCACCGCTCAGTTATATCCAAACATTAGATGCATCTTTGAGTCAAGTGCAAAAAGGAAAGCACCGCTCAGTTATATCCAAACATTAGATGCATCTTTGAGTCAAGTGCAAAAAGGAAAGCACCACTCAGTTATATCCAAACATTAGATGCATCTTTGAGTCAGGCTTGCGTCTTGCCTGAATCCTCGGCCTTAGAAGTTCCAACTTTTGCTTTTCAAGGACTCTGGGGCTTCTCAGAACTGGCGGCAATTCTGAAAGAGGCACACTCGTTTTCTGCCAATTAAAAAATATTTATGTCCTGGAAGCAAGAAGTGAACAGCATTTTTTGTTCACATGCACAATAAAGGGAGAGCGAAAATTACGGAAGAAACGCAGCTACACTTGGTAGCAACTTTCTGTGGCATTTCAGGACAATGTGCAGATGCACAGCTTTGGTCAGTCGGCACTCAAGGGTCACAAGCACAGAGGTGTGCATAGTTTGGACTTAAATGGCACAGAAAGTTGCCCTCTTGATGGGCCCTGACTGGGGCTCCTGCGACCAGCCGCATGTCTCGAATATAAAAAAAAAAAAAAAAAAAAATTAAAAAAAAAAACTTATCTGTTGTAGATTCTCTTTCTACAGGTCCGTTTATTCATTTACCGCAAAGGAACAAAGTAAATTGTACCTTAAATGTAAATAAAGACAAAGTCGACAAAACTTCAGCAGAAGCTCCTCCCACCTTAGCAGAGCGAACGCTGAAGAGGAGGTCACCTCTTCTCCAGTGTTTGCTTTGCCAAACTGACACCAAATATAGGCACAGCCATGCAGAAAGTTGACAGCTCCAATGTGAATGTGACATCTACCGGTTTCAAGGGCTCCATCACAACACTGGAAAGTCGCAGGATTTGAACCACCATTTTGAACGAGACGTACATGGACGAGGCTTTGGACAGACCTAGAGCGGCTGGTCGACCACACAGCTCAGAAAATGAGCAGCAAACTAGGGCAAGGCGTCGTTAGGCTGGTGAAGTCAAATCTTTGGACGACTGTAGCTGTCGAAACACCAACGTGCAGATTGGCACCAAATAAGAAATTGACATGCACGCGTGGGAAATACCAAGGGTAAACTAGATGCACTAAGGTAGCTATGTTTCAGAGCAACGCCATAATGGGCAGTAGCTTACACCACCTAGCCTAGAAAATCAAAACTATGATTCCTTCTTCTCTCCCTCCTAAGCCAATTTACTTTTCCTCTGCATTTTCGAATGGCAACTATAGTCAATTGTTCCCGCACTGCACTGGGTCAGGAAATGGCATTGTCCGCAGAGTAATCGGGGAAGAGAGCGTCAATACTCTAGCCATAGCTTAGTGCTTTAGGGTACATTTAATAGGCTCGCTCGATTTACCTGCACTTCCTGCACTGGTGCAGGAAGTGCAGGTAAATCAAACGAGTCTATTGTATGCAAGTCTTGTTCACTGTGAGCTAAGCTTGTAAATTTGTTACTTGGGTGCTTGGATCATCACTGGCGCAGTAAGAGATGGCCGACCTGGTTGCTGCACAAAACTGAAGTAATCGACATGTTTTAGCACATACAAATCGCGCACCTGTGCGGATCCAGTGACATCACGAGGCATTAAAGAGCAAAGAATTTGGTAGACTAGGCGTTTGGAAGTTGGTAGTGACATTTTGACAATGGTGCTGAAAGTGAACATATTCCAACCTAAACAATGTAATTGTACAAACATGAAACTTAAATTTTAACAATGTTGCTTTGGCATGTTTGATTTCCACACAAAAATTCACATTTCTCAGGAAAAAGAGGCGTCTACTTTGCCTGCCCTTTAGAAGACATTTGAGGTGGTTACACAAAATTCCCTGTACAAAGGAAAAAAAGTAAAAAGCAGTAAACTGAAAACATGCTGATCATAGACACAATGAATCAAAGCCGAAGGTATAAATAAGTAAATTTTGAATCTCTTGACACGCAATTGAACCTCTTCTGCAATAAGCTTCAATCAAAATGCGGACACTTCAGCCAGGACTCGAAACGAGACTAAAACTAATACTACAAGAACACCTTTGATGGGTTGCACTTTATCCACTAAAAATGAGCGAGATCGAGTGTTCTGCCTACCTCTAGTAAATTAGATGCTGCATTAACTTTGTAAAATGGTTCGCGTAACAACAAAAAAATCCAGTACTCCTCAATGAGCGCACCCGACGAGCTCATTCACTGCACCATTTGCGAGTCTCCTCCTGTTCAGCCGTCTCACAATGTGCTTCTAAGGAGCAGGTTATCTGCTCAATCTGGGATTAAAGTCTGTGCTCCAAAATGACCAGTGGCAGTTGTCATCAATCTGAGCACACGCAGCTCTATGTGGCCAAGCACCGAGAACCCCAAAATGGTGAACAAGAGGCACGAGCCAATGCCCACAATTTATTGCACAGTGAAAACCACGAGATGTGCGAGGGTACTCGCTCGATTAAAAAGTGTTCGAGGCAAAGTGACGACCCCAATGTTAAATGAATACAGCCAGGAGAGAGCAACTTTTCAAAAGAGCCGGCAAGTCGCCCTTTGACGAAAGGGTGTCAACGCAAAAAAGAAAAGGTGCACGAGTAGGAACTTAAAAATGGGCAGACGCACATAGAGAAACGAAACGCGTGTTCTGGTCTGGGACGGTTGACATCTTGAGCCGAGAAACTAGTCACGTGTAGTTGGAGAACTTTCTAGATGCACATACCGTGGCAAATCGCTCGGTTCACGAGATGTCGACTCTGGCATACACACACGCACGCACAAAAAGATCCGATTTGGATTTGCTGCTGCATGACTATGATTCCGATCCGACCGGCCAACTTTCAAAATCCACTATTTACAGGGAGACTATGTGTAGACAGAAGGTGGCACGCGGCTAACAATGGACTTGTACTAAAGGACTCGAAGGAAACGTCTGCGGCCAATTGCCCTCTCGCGTTTAGGAGCAAAGGCACCTGTTATGCTCCCTTCACCCCTAAAAACTGAGCGCGACAGAAGCTCCACGCTCGTTGCCTCAATTGGCTGTCTGCCTTTTGCCGTCCGGCCCCTCTTTGCGCGTGGGTACGGGCAGATGCGCGATCACGTGGCAAACGACCGACGGCAGACGACTGGTCCAACGGGCACGTGGCTTCCTCCGCTCAGATGGCTTAGCGGTGTACGGAGCACAGAAACAAACCACTGTTGCCGCACTTTCTCATCTCTTGCACAGCAAGCACACAACCGTGAACAGCACGCTTATGCTGGAGTTAAGCCAAAGTCGGTGCCGCAAACCACCCAAGGTGAAATGGACTTGTTCGGCCTACCGTCTGTTGCACGTTAAGAAGAGCCCGGAAAGCCCCTCCCACAAAGCTTTCTAGTTGCCACGACTGGTAGTTTACTTCTCTCCAGCGTTTCCCGCTGGAGAGAAGAAAAAAAAAAAACTGAAGCGTTAAAAAGTTATGTACAATAAAATATAATTGACTACAAGTAATTCCTTACTTGTAACTCGTTACGTACAGGTCTGTTCAGAGGTCCATGTGATTTTGCGTCTAAATAATAAAAGGAGCCGAAAAAAAAAAGACAGCGTTGTATTTTTAATGGGAAGCGTTTCACAACCGATTGAGAGCCCTTTAGTACAGCCCCACAGGGGGCGCCTGTGAAAGCAGGTGGTTGGTGAGTGGCGTCACCACGGACCCCGAGCCATGTGGGTTCGCCCGCCCACGTCTGGCTGTGCGTGGCTTTCCCGTGTCTGAGGAAAAGGGTATCCTGGTGGTTGAGCCGAGCACGGGGTAGGTTTGGACCCTTCGGGGCCCCCGGGCGAGGCAATACACCGCTTCGACCCCCGCTTCTCATAGACGGGAGTCCTAGTAAGGCCCGGCCATGATGATTCAGTCTTGTCGCCATATCTTCTACTATTCCCTCTTATCTTTCTCTTTTCTCTACTTTTCTTTCATTCATATTCACCATCTTTGGCGGCAAGGGCTAACGTTGGGTGACGATAGACCCCTTGTCTGGACCCACACTAGGTTATAGTGTCTTGGCAGCACTGATAGCGTAATGTCGTCAACAAAACCTTTTATCGCTATGGCGCATTACCTATCCCCATGTTGGGCTCCGTGGTGGGTGGTGCGCTACAGATGCCGAACGCCTTCCCATTTCTTATGGCTTCCAAACTGAGCAAAAAACCTGATTGGGCCTTAAAAGGGTCCGGACTGAAGTACACGTTATAGAAGCATTTGCACCTGTGGAGAAGTTTCCTACATTTCTCGTCATGCACTCTGAAACGGAAAAACATTTATTCAAGCTATCCCCTTTCCTGGTTTCTAAGATTCTTGAATTTGTAATCAAGAATTTTAAAGCAAAAAAAAAAGACATCTGGAGGTCTCGTTGAAGTTGTAACCTCTCAGCAAAGCTCAGACCCGTTGGCACTCAACTTGGTTTCTGACTTCAGGGTTACTGTATCACCCCACCGCACTTTGAACACCATTGAAGGCGTAATATCAGAAGATGACCTTCTAGAATCCCCCGAAGATGAAATTGTCGATGGCCTTCGTGACCAAAGAGTCATTGCTGCAAAACGAATTTGTTTTCGCCGGGACGGTCAAGAGATGAAGACCAAGCATGTCATTCTGACTTTTGAGCTGAGGGCGCTTCCGGAATCAGTCAAAGTAGGGTATCTGAATTGTAGAGTACGGCCGTATGTGCCAAACCCTGAACGTTGCTTTCATTTGGCCATAGCGCCCAGAGCTGCCGTGGAAAGACAACGTGTGCCAAGTATGGCAAAAATGATCACCCTGTAGAGAATTGCTCAAATCCACCTTGCTGCATCAACTGCAATGAACCTCACCCTGCTTATTCCCGATCTTGCAAACAATGGAAAGAAGATAAAGAAATTATAACACTCAAAGTGAAAGAGAACATTTCGTTCCCCGAAACCAGGAAGCGATTCTCCTTCCTGCAAAAGGGGCCTTATTCTTTGGTTGCACGTGCAGGGGGTGTGCCATAAAAGTCTTCGGTAGGAATCCAGGTTTGTCCTAATGACCTGGTAATTCCACCACCTCCCCCTGCCTCACAAGGATTCGATCCAAGACTCCGTTTTTCGTTGGAACAAAAGAAACCACAGGGGCCTCCGATGGTGCAGAGGCAAGGGATGCCTCTGTGCTAACTGAGGGTAGACAAGAGAAGAGGCAACACCAGCCTCAGGGAGAAGGCACTGGTGCCTCCTCCATTCCTAAGGACGGGTCATTGAACGATGTCCCTGTCTTGGTTACTCGGACCCCTCCCAGGAAGGTGTGTTTCGTTTTAAGGCTTTAGGAAAGGCCTCGACATCTAAGGAGGTGCCCGTACCAGCTGCTCCCTCAGCCGTTCAGCCTAACGATGAGCGGATGGAACTTGGTGAACCTCCTCTCCCCCGTTCGGTCCCATCTGATGACGCCAGGCTTAAAAAGTCATCCCAGAAAAAGCGCAATCCGCGAGTAACCCCACCCAACTACAGCCGGGTTAGCATGGGCTTGCGACTGCGGCGAGCCAGAACATGCTCATGCGAAATGCCTTTATAGAGCGCAGCTCTTAGGCGCCCGTTTCCGTTTTGAGCGGCGTCGGCGTAACCGCGCGGTACATTATGGGTAAATTTTCCCGAAGGAACCCGAGGTCCTCCCGGAGGACCTCGGGTTCCTTCGGGAGGACCTCGGGTTCCTTCGGGAGGACCCCGGGAGAACCTCGGGTTCCTTCGGGAGAAGCTCGGGTTCCTTCAAGAGGACCTCGGGTTCCTTCGGGAGGACCTCGGGTTCCTTCGGGAGGACCTCGGGGAGGGGGAGGTCACGTGACCCCCCCCTCTCCGAGGTCACGTGACCCCCCCCCCCCCCCCCCTCAGTACCCTTTCCTACTCCTCCTCAAGAGCTGCGCTCTAATTCGGCGTTACAGGGAGTTGTAAACGGCTTTCACTTTTTGCTTGTATGCTTGCCTGGTGTTTCTTTTAAAGTTCCTCTTATCCACGAATATCTTGATAATTTGTCGGCACTAGTCGCAAGCAGTCCCGAGAGGTTGCAACACAGCCGGTGATGCTCCAACGTAAATGTTTTTTATTTGAAGATTTATATAGATATTTCAATAAAAAGGCAAAAAAAAAATCTCTAATATAGAGTTTTTTTCATGTCTCTTTGTCTCTTCAGCAAAAGCGATCTGTAACAGTGCCATAGATGTGCACATATTTTGGGAAGTTGAATGTTGAACGAGCCATCGCGCAGCTGATGCAGCTTCTGGAGCTGTATAATCACAATCACTGACACCACAGTTTTTTTTTTTTGCATTCCTAAGTGGGGTACACGTATGGTTGACAAATAAGATAGAAAACTTACTATGAAACGAATAAAATAAAATTGGGGTGGCTTACCTAAAACGTGTGGCAGTGACATTTTTCATTCCAACGATTTGTATTGGGTTTTTAAAGCAAAGTATCTCATTTCTGCCCTTAATCTTTATGTCACAAATAAAAAGTGAAAGCCGTTTACAACTCCTTGTGACGCCGAATTAGAGCGCAGCTCTTGAGGAGGAGGATGGAAGGGTACTCAGGGGAGGGTATACCCCCTCCCTCCTCCTCACCTCCTTATCTTCCTCCTCCCCTCGTTCTTGAATGTCCTCCAGGGGGGGGGGGGTGATTACGTGACCTCGGGGGGAGGGGTCACGTGGCCTCGCGGGGGGGGGGGGGGGGGAGGGGGTTCGCGCGGTGCATTAAGGAACATTTCCCATAATGCACCGCGCGCTTACGCTGACGGCGACGCCGCTCAAGACGGAAACGGGCGCCTAAAGGTCTGTTCACACATACAGCGGAGCGCTAAGTTAGCACTACGTGAGCGCTCCAAGGAGCGCTTATGTGGCGCTTCCTAGCGCGTGACTTCGTTCTAAAAGCGAGTTTTAGTAGACCGTGTTTCCCGCTCCGCTAAGCCCCTCCGCTACCCGGAACTCTACAGCCAAGGCTATTGGCGCGCAGGCGCAGTGGCGGTATATAACGCAGCGACGCCACCTGTCTTCAAACAACACAGCGCCGCTTCGCACGGGAGACAAGAGATGGCGCAAGCGGTCGCGACGCCAACTGCCGCCAACGAACGAGCAGACGACGCCGAGAGCCGGCGTATTTAGCAGACGTTCCTTGTTGTTACCGCGCCTGTTTTTGTTTCTGCGACTGTCGCCGCCCGCGGAACGCGCTCCGCTTTTGAGTCGAAAAGATTGTCTGCTAAAGACGCTGGCTCTCGGCGCCGTATGCTCGTTCGTTGGCGGCGTTCGTTGCGCCATCTCTTGTGTCCCGTGCGGAACAGCGCCGTGTTGTTTGAAGACCGGTGACGTCGCTGCATTTCCATAGGAGCTAAGCCTTTTTCTTTCTTTACTTTTTCCTCAGGTAAGTTCGCTCTTTGCAAATTTTACAAAAAAAAAATGCACCATCTGTGGGCAACGCTGCACAAAGTCGTAGCGCGATAGGTTAAAAAACCGAATTTTCCGGTCGATTTAAAGAACCTGGCGTCTCCTTGTTTCACCTTGTAGTATCTAGGAGTATGGATATGTGACGGTGCAGAATATCTCAGTGAGCATGAAAAGCATATAATAGGTAAGGGCAACAGGAATGCAGCTGTAATGAAAAATAGAGCACTTTGGAATTACAACAGGTATGAGGTGGTGAGAGAGATTTGGAAAGGTGGTCATGGTCCCTGGCTTGACTTTTTGAACCGCAGTACTATGCATGAAATCCGAAGTGCATGCAAGACTAGAAATAAAACAGCGCGGAGTAGGTAGGCTGGCTTTGGGGGCACATTGCAAAACGCCAAACCAGGGAGTACAAGGAGACATGGGATGGGCGTCTTTTGAGAGCAGGGAAGCGGTGAGCAAGAAAGAATTTGAGGATCGGTTGAGGCGAATGAATGGGGACCAATGGGCACGAAAGGTTTTCAGCTATTTATACATGAGGAGCACAGACACAAAGTGGAGACAGCGCACTAGAAAATGAAGAGGAAAATTTTTTAGGCTATAGTGGAGATACGGAAGTTAGAAAGAGATTGGTGGCTAGACGGAATGCAGACAAAGACGGCTCTGGAAAGCTATAGATTAAACAAAACAGTTATTGCCAAAGAAAGCATTTATGACAATTCTAGGGGAAGCTCATTGTTGTCTGAGGCGAGGACGGGTGTTCTGCGAACCAGAACATGCAGAGCGAGGTACCAGGAAATGGATACAGTGTGTATTGCTTGTGGAAAGGAGGACGAGACGGCTGAGCACTTGATAATCTACTGTAATATATTTTTTTTTTTCATTTATTGTTCCCTCAAAGCGCCTGGAGGCATTACATGAGGGGGGGAGAGACAAAAGAAAAAGTTCGCTGCAAAAACGAGAAAACACTAACATTGAAAGCAGCACGCGACAGATCGCGCACACATACACAGCGTACTATATACACAACAGCTACACACCAGAGAGCGTATAAAATTAAACTGACTTAAATAATTCTTCACATACACTCCTAAACTGTGCACAGTCTGAGATATCAACCACACTTTCAGGGAGGTCATTCCATTCATGAATAGCCAAGATCAAGGGCGACTCTGAAAAATGCTTAGTGCGACATAAGGGTAGCCTAATTTTATGACGGTGATCATGCCGAGGAAAAATCCTATGGGGCGGAAGTAAAAGTTGACTTTTAAGGTCAGCGTTGTAATAATACACGCGATGAAGAAAAGCCAGTCGTGATACTTTCCATCTATTACATAAAGGAACAAGGTCAGCTCTTGTTTTTAGTGCTGCCACACTCGACGTAAAGGAATAATCTCTAAGAATAAAACGTAAGGCTCTGTTCTGAACAGACTCTATTTTTCTAATTAAATAATCTTGCCATGGGCTCCAAATAATGCTAGCATATTCTAGTTTTGAAAGAATAAAAGATTTGTAAGCTAACAATCGAACGTCACTTGGTGCTAAAAACAAGTTCCTCCTGAGATACCCTAGAGATCGATTCGCTTTGCTCACAATATGATCAATATGCATTTTCCCGTCGAGATTATCCGTTAGAAATACTCCCAGGTATTTGTAATGAGTTACATTTTCAAAAATTGCACCATTAACTTTATTATCAAAGGCAGACTTAGACTTAATTGTAGCAAAAGTAAGAAGCTTGGTCTTTGTAATATTGATATCCATTTGCCATTTAACGCACCATAACCATAGCGAATCAAGGTCACGCTGGAGGGCGAAGCTATCTTCGTTCGAGATAATGCGCCTGTATATTACGCAGTCGTCAGCGTATAGCCGAATTTTTGAACGAATTAAGTTAGGTAGATCATTAATGTAAATTAAAAAGAGAAGAGGGCCGAGGACGGAGCCTTGCGGGACACCGGATTTTACTGAGATACTTCGAGATGAGTCGTTATGAATCGAGACTGATTGAGTTCTTTCAGAAAGGAATTCTTTGATCCAGTCTACAAGAGACTGATGCATATTAAGTGACTTAAGTTTACTTATCAAACGCTGGTGCGGGACCCGATCCAACGCTTTCGAAAAATCGATAAAGATAGCGTCAGTTTGCGTTTGTGAATGAATGTTGTCATGGATATCAGTGATAAATTCAAATAACTGAGTTTCACACGACTTCTCTTTACGGAAGCCGTGTTGGTTAGGGAGAGAGAGAGAGAGAAAACGTTTATTGAAACAACAGGAACGGGGTAGGGGAGAAAAGAGTTAGGAGCTGTGGGCGGCCATCCTATTCCGGTAGGCCGCGTGCCGCGGCTGCCATCCTCGCCCGAGAGATCAGGGCCTCCTGGTCTTCGAGCTGGCAGCTCTGCAACACGCACTCCCACTGCTCAAGGGTAGGGGATCTGGGTGGTGGAGGGTTGGTGGGGCACGTCCAGACGAGATGAGCCGTGGTGCTGGGCTCATCGCATGGGGGGCAGTTCAGTGGGTAGTTAGCAGGAGAGATGTGGTGGAGATGGAGGTGATTGTAATACGTGTTGGTTTGAAGTCGGCGCCAGATGCGGGCGTCAGCGGTAGAAAGGGAAGGGTGGGGAGGGGGATAGGTGCGTCGGGTTGCTCTGTAGTGGTAGAGGATGTCAGCGTATGTTTGGGAGAGGGGCGTAAGGGAGTTGGCAATGCTGGCTGCGTTGTTGGCCTCTTCTGGGAATGCCCGGTGAAGGAGAGCTCGGGCGGTGGCGTGTGCCACCTCGTTCCCAGGGAGGGCAGTGAGGCTGGGTGTCCACACTATGCGGGCATGAGGGAGGGTGGGGCATTGAGTAAGGATGGCCAGGGTAAGAGCCGAGACTCGTCCGAGTGCAAAGCGACGGCAGGCAGCTTGTGAGTCAGACATTATTGTTATGCTGGGACTCGTGGCTTGGGTCATTGCGAGGGCAATGGCTGCTTCTTCGGCCGTGGTAGTAGACGCTGTGCAGACGGTTGCTGAGGTGAGGAAGGCATTGTCGATGCGGGCAACAGTAGCGACGTGAGCTGGTCGTTGAGGATAGGGAGAGGCGTCTGTATAGAGGGTGGTCGGGTCGCTGCCGTATTTTCTGATGAGGAGGCGAGTGCGATGCTGACGACGGCCGGCGTTGTATGTAGGGTGCATATGACGCGGAATGGGAAGGACATGGATGTTGCGTCGCATTGACGGACGTATGCGTTGTGGCGAGTCCGGAGTTTGTACCACCTTTCGGCCTAGCGTTTTGAGCAAATGACGACCGGCGGGTGTGAGTTGTAGGCGCTGCAGTTGGTTTTGGAGATGGGCTTCAATAATCTCCGAGAGGGTGTTGTGTAGACCCAGTTTCAATAAGCGGTCGGTAGAAGTGAAGGTAGGCAGGCCGAGGGCTGTCTTATAAGATTTGCGGATTAGGACATCAATCTTGGCATGTTCTTGTGGTTTTAAAGTAAGACAGGGTGCCCCGTAGGTGATGCGGCTGATCAGCATTGCTTGAAGGATGCGGCAGTTATCTGTTTCCTTGAGTCCGTGTCGGCGAGAGCATATTCGTTGAATTAGGTGTGTAAGTTGGGAGACTGTCTGTATAAGTTTGGGGAGATACGCGGCCCCGGAGCCGTCGTGGTGGTAGTGAACTCCTAGGATGCGGAGGGTCTTGACGGTGGGGATGGCTTGCCCGTTGAGAGAAAGGGAAGGGTCCGGGGTAGGGTTTGGTGGGCGGCCCCGGGTTCGTGCTCGGAGGACGAGTAAGGCGGATTTTGATGGGGCGCAGCAGAGACCACAGGTTTGGAGATATTGGAGCGTAGTGTCGATTGCCTGTTGAAGACTGTCTTGCTGTTGTCCGGGAGAGCCTGTGTTGGACCATATGGTGAGGTCGTCTGCGTATAAGGCGTGCTACACGTGGGGAATTTGTTCAAGCAAAGTCGGGAGTCCCATGAGCGCTATATTGAAAAGTAGTGGTGAGACTACTGAGCCTTGGGGAGTACCCTTTGCCGGTGTGTGAAAGGTCTCTGTCTGGTAAGGGCCAATGTGGAGAGTGGCAGTTCGTTCTGTCAAAAAGGCTCTCACGTAGTTATATGTGGCAGACCCGCAGCCCGTGGTTTGAAGCTGGCCGAGAATGGCTGTGTGAGTGACCTTATCGAACGCGCCTTGTATATCGAGAGCAAGGACGGAACTGGGATGTACTTTGCTGAGGCAGTCGAGAATCCGTTCTTTGAGTTGGAGGTGGACGTCTTGCGCTGATAGGTGAGTGCGGAACCCGAGCATGGTGTGAGGTAACTGATTGGTGTCTTCTAGGAAGTCCGTTAGACGGCGAGTCACCAGATGTTCAAAAAGTTTGCCCACACAGGATGTGAGGGAGATCGGTCGTAAGTTGTCAAGAGTGATAGGTTTGTGAGGCTTGGGAAGTAGAGTGATATCTGCGTGGCGCCATTGAGGCGGTATAGTGCCGTTAGTCCAGTGGTGGTTGTAACAGGCAAGTAGGGATTCTAAGTGGTCGTCGTTAAGGTTACGAAGTAGCTTGTATGTTATTAAATCGTGTCCCGGTGCTGTTGTGCGGGTTAGCCGGGTGAGTGCTTGCGTGAGCTCGTCCTTAGTAAAAGGGCCATTAAGTTGAGGATTGGGCGTACCGGTGTAGTCCGGGTGCGAGGTAGTTGTCAGAGATGATGCATGTCCGAATAACTTGTGGCGGATCTGAGAGAGGAGTTGATCAGGCGGTTGAGAGTGGTTGTGCATTAGTCGGGCTATGCTTTGCGAAATTGCAGGTTTGGTAGGGGTATTTCCCAGGAGGTGACGTAGGATGTGCCAGGCTTTCTTGGTTGTAAGAGTGCCATTCATTTGGTCACAGAAGCCGCGCCAGTTTTGGGCTTGCAGTTGTTTGGCGTATTTAAGAGCCTCTTCAGTAATCTGGGCAATGCGACGCTTAAGCTTGCGATTGTGTTTATTTCGGCGCCATCGGTTTAGTAGGCTACGCCGTGCCGTCCAGAGATGGTCGAGATGGTTGTCTACTGCCGGTAGTTCCTGCGTGAGCGTGATTGTCTTGGTGTGAGAGTTTTGTAGACCAATGAGTTGTTGCGTCCATTGTTCCAGGTTATCGGTCAGAAGTATGCTTGGAAGTGGAGCTTCGCGGAAGGCTTGCCAGTCAGTGAGCTGCGCCGTGCCCGTCTTGCGACGGATACTCATGAGTGGGACAGTGAGAGCAATGATGTAGTGGTCACTGCCTAAAGTATCTGGCCGCAGATCCCATACAAGGTCGGTGGCGTTGCGACTGGATGTCAAATCCGGTATGGTGTCTCGGGTCACGGTAGTGCCCAGACGTGTTGGCAGAGTCAAATCGTTCTGCAGGGTGAAGTGGTGGTGCTGTGTTGCTTGTAGCAGAGCCGTGCCTTTTTTGGAGGCGTGGGGATAACCCCATGTAACGTGAGGTGCATTAAAATCGCCCAAGAGTAAGCATGGGTTGTTGCGAGTGTGCCGCACCGCCGCGCTGAGGAGGGCTTCGATTGCGGATAGGGGTTGTGTGGGCGGGCTGTAGACGTTCAGGATGTAGAGGCTTGGTGCTTGGGGCTTATGGGGAAGGATTTCGACGAGGACGTGGTCGATGGGTGATGTAATCGGAATTACCTGGGCTGTCAGTGATCGGGCGATGACGATTGCCGTGCGCTGGTGAGGGGGATTGGTGTAAGTATCATAACCACGAAGGCTGGGGCATGGAGTGTCAGTCTCTTGCAATGCAATGACATCCGGCGGGTTTTGGGAAACGTATAGTTCGAGGGCTGCTTTTTTGCTTTTAAATGATCGGCAGTTCCATTGGTAGATGGTGAGGGGCACTTGCGTGGTGGGTCTATTGGCCATCCGGTTTAGACTTCTTGGCTTGAGGGGGGTGATCCGAGAGAAGGGCGCGTTCAAGCAAGGAAATGCGTTCTGAGAGCAGTTCGAAGATGCTTTTGGTGGAGTCGGTTATCATTTTGCTTAGGTATTCTGAAGACTGCTGTACCTGTTGCTGAACTTGTGGGATGCTGCGGGCCGTAAATTGTGCGTCTATGATTTCCTCTACGTCGGCTCGTGTGATTAGAGGGGTAACCACGGGTACGTGCGGGGGTGGTTGGAACTGGGGGGCTCGCTCTGCTTCAAGGGCTTGTACCCGGCGTAGGAGGTCGGCATTTTGTTGTTGTAGGTTTTTGAGCAGGCCGAGGAGTGCCGTGGGAATGGTGGCGGGGAGTGGCGCGAGTTGGGATAGCGGGGGATAGTTTTGTGCGTCGCGTTGGGGAGGGAGTTGAGCAGTGGGAGCGCGAGAGGCAGCAGCACACCAGCTTACCTTGTCGGCGGCTTGCGTGAACGTCTTGCTGGTCGGCGAGTTGGGGAAGAAGCGGCGTGGACAGTCTTTACCCGCCGTGGTATGGGGTAGGGAGCACAATCGGCATTGAGGAATACACACATGGTCTGCTGACGGAGTCGGCTGTCCGCAGTGGAGGCATTTTGGGCTGTCAGGGTTAGGGCACACGTCCATGCGGTGCCCCAATTCACCACAGACGTGGCACACTTGCACGGAGCGGCGAAAAGGTCGGCAGCGCAGAAGCATACTGCCCCCCTTCACGTAGAATGGCACCCGAGTCCCTTGGAAGGTGAGAAGCGCGGAGCGGGTGTTGCCCATGATGCGCGCGTGGAGGAGGGTGGGGTAGTTGCCTTGGAGGTAGGCGCCTAGGTTGTCCTTGTTTATCGAAGAGTCAAGGCCATGGATGACCCCGCGACAGGTTCCCGGTGGCGGCTTCATATACGTAGAAAACTCGTAGGTCGAAGTTGAAATTTGCAGTTGCTGTATCTCGCTCAGCCTTACGGCCAGCTCGGGATCTGCGGTGCTTGCGACGAGTACATTGGGAGTAGGTTTTACCAAAAGAGTGACGGCTCGATAGAAAGTCGGAAGCGGCAGCTCTCATTTGGTTGACAGAGCTTCAGTCAGTGCAGCAGTGGTCAGGGTAGCAACGTTGAGGCCGGCGCGTGGGCGGAAGATGACCGTATAGTTGGTAGGCGGTAGGCGTGGCGGAGGCTCCCGGGGCGAGGGCTTGGGAGCCGGCGCTTGGTGTACCTGGGGTTGGCCGGCGGCTTGGCTTGTCGTCGTGGCGGTAGCAGTGATCTTCTTAGCGCGTTTCTTTAGAACAGTAATCCATGGGTTGTCTGGCGTGACGGTTCGCCCGCTGTCAGGGTCAGTATCCATGTCGGTGCTCGGCGACACGTGTGGAGGGGGCGCGTCGTTCATCTCGGGCTCGAGGTGCCGGCGCTGGTTCGAAACGATGTGGCTAGGCCTACAATGTAGGCCTAGCGGAGTCGGCGAGGCCGCAAATCTCGGGTCGTGATAATTGGGCAGCAGGGGTCCAGTGCGGCTTACCCAGGTGTCGAGTGGTTCCTTTCGTCGTTATACAGACGCTGGTGACAGTGCTTAGACCGTATACCGTTGTCAACCCTACCGAAAAATCCGGTATAACTTTTCCCTATCCGGATTATGGAACCGGAAATTTGTTTCTGGAAACCCAAAATCCAGATTGTAGACAAAGGAATAATTTCTGAAAACCTAAACTCCAGATAGAATCCGGATAGAGTCCAGATAGCTTTCCGGTTCCATAATCCGGATAGCGAAAAGTTATACCGGATTTTTAGGTAGGGAATGCACGGTTTGGCAGAACAAATCGGGAGCCGAAGCGAGGCGCGGGCGACTGCGTCAGCCCCCTGGTGGCGGACCTGTTGGTTAGGAAAACAGAAATTAATTTCTGTAAGGTAATTCACAATATGGCTGTAGATCACATGTTCCAGAAGTTTACAGGGTATGCTAGTTAGGGAAATGGGACGGTAGTTATTGGCGGACGTAGCATCACCGGATTTAAAAATAGGGGTAACTTTTGCATGTTTCCAGTCCTTAGGTAAGTATCCTTGGTCCAGACTTTGTTGAAATAAAAGTTGCAGAAGAATACTCGAGACCGGCAGCGCGAGTTTGAGCAGTTTAGACGTAATTCCGTCACTACCCGGGCTAGTTTAATTAGAAAGGTTGAGGATAAGCTGCCTTATCCCATCAGAATCAACAAAGATGCGATCAAGGAAAGAATTATTATAAATACTATCACAGGCAGGTAAAGGAAATGACTCATCAGTGAAAACCCCTCCAAAGAATTGATTAAAAGTAATCGCACTTTCTAAATCGGACAACGTATCCCCATGGATGTCAGAAAGACCGCTCGGGGCATTTTGACTTTTCGGAGGGCTAATGATTTTCCAAAATTTTTTAGGATTTGAACTTAGTAGTTGTTTAAGAGTGCCACCAAAGCAGGGCCGTAACCAGGAGGGGGGGGGGGGGGGGGGGGGTTAGGGGGTTCTGACCCCCCCCCCCCCCCCCGAAATTTTTTTCTGGGTACGGCCATGGTCGGTGCGCTTAAAGCCAGCCGATTTTAATCTCCACCTCTGCGCACGCGCAGTGGCACCGGTCGGCTACCGGGTACCAAACCGGGACCGGTTCTCCGGTTTGCTGTAACTCTCCATTATATGCCACCGATGCACATGATTCATAGGCGAAAATAAGACAAAATGGCCGCCGTTGTCCCCGAAACCCCCCCCCCCCCCCCCCCCCCCCCCCGAACTTTTTTTCTGGGTACGGCCCTGCACCAAAGAATCGTTGTTTGGCATCTTCAATTGCCTGCTTACAGAGTTTAGAATGGTTTAAATATTTGTCCCAAGAGGTCGTACTATTATGCTTCTTTGCACTTAAAAAAGTAGTTTTTTGGTGTTAAGGAGGCCTTTTAGATACCTCGAGAACCATGGCTTTTGTGTATTGGATGGTATTTTGATTTTAGGCACAAATAGATGCATAAGTTCTAAAAGCCTGTCCTTGATTAGAGTCCAGTTATCTTCAACTGATCTGAGACTAAAAGAACCCTGAAATTCGATAAGGAATGACTCGAGTGCCGAAGTAATCTCCGGTAGGTTTGTCCTAGCATAATCAAAGATGACTTTATGTTCGCAACACTTTTTGTGAACAGCAATGTTAGCGTCGATCACCACCATTCGGTGATCACTGATAGCGTCAATAGCATTTACAGATAGAATTAACTCCGGAATAGTCGCAAAGAATAAATCAAGAATCGCATTGTTTCGCGTAGGCACCAACACAGCCTGGTCAAGAGAACAAGATTTACAAATATCAATGAAGTCCCTACACTGCGAAGAACTTCTGCAACTACTCTCAGGCATAGGGCTTCACCCTATGCCTACCGAAGACAACATGGATTTAATAAAGTCATTGGGTTTTAGAGACAGCGAAGGGAGAGTGGATTTCAAGACTGTAGAGATTACGAAGCAAAGATTAAGTGAATGGTGGCAGAAAGCGAGGAAAAACTAGGTATTTTCTTCTTAACTGATGGCAAGGGGATTTTATAGCCCCACTTTCTTTGCACTGCGGAGTGAATATAGATTTCACATTTAAATATTCTAAGCTTAAATGGTAAAACAAAATGGCTAGGTGGCGTAAGCTACCGCCCGATCCAAAGGGCTCAGCCGCATTCATCCATCCATCCATCCAAACATGAGTTGGTGTATAGAAACGGATGTCCGGTGTACGTTCTACGGACGTCCGCTTCAGGCACAGGATATTCGCGCCTTCCACGGACATCCGACGGATATCCCTGGTTTGTTGGGAGTAAATTGAAGTAGACGTTTGGCAAACAAAATAGGTGCAGGGCTCAACCTGACCAAATTTCAACTGTGGTTCATTGGTAGTAGACAGGATTATTGAAAGTGAGCTCAAAGATACAATCGTGGGTTGAGGGGACGTTTGCATAACGCAGGCACAATACACGGCATGTCGGGAACTAAGAAAAGTGCCCCGGTCTTCCTTCTATATCGCTCGATAATGCTTAGAGTATTGTACATTCGAGGGAAGTCGGACAATTGAAAACGCAAACAACGCATTCGGTCACGGCGTGATAGCAGCCATTTTTGACTGCTGGTTTACCGCTCTAAGTTCACTCAAGCTCGTTGCGCGGAAGAAGTGTTACGGCCATAGAATTATTATAATGTACGCTAGAGGTTCAACTGGCGCTAGCATAGAGTTATTATAATGTACGCTAGAGGTTCAACTGGCGCTGGTGTCTATGCGACTTCCGGGAGGCAAATTGAAGCAGACCGCAACCAGTCTACTTTTGCGGTGCTCCTGTGCATTCATATAGACCTTTTCCATAGGGGCGCCGCCATCTTGAATTGTCGTCACTTCCAGTATGGGCGACGACAAAATAGTAAAACGTTTCAACCTGTAACCAGTAAAAAAATAGAGGGGAGCCAAAACGAGAATATGTGACGGTTAGGCTTATATCCCAGATGTCTTCTATTGGTGTGGCGACGGCAAAACAATGTTTTCGCCCATACTGGAAGTGACGACAATTCAAGATGGCGGCGCCCTTGTGGAAAAGGTCTATATGGGGAGGAGGACAGACCGTGACGCCCCAAGCGGTTAACCTAACAACTACACGGATGGGGACAACAAATACAATGACGCAGCGTTCGGCCGACATAACCGAACGCGGCGTCAGCGTTCGGCTGGAGTTCGTGTTCTCCAGCGAAGGGGAGGAGGGGCCCTTTTGTTTCCACTACGACCTGCATGAACAATGCAGCAGGTACGATCCCAGCTCAGCACAAAAGCCGTAGTGGGTCAAGCTCGCATTCTCTGAGGATAGATCCGGCACTTAACGTCGCTTTGTCGATTGTTAGTATTTTTTACATTAAACTGCGCCCCGCGCTCTATTGTAGAAGATGACATGGCCATGCCCATAAAGCCTTTTGGCATGTGCACAGGCCTTGTGTTGAGTAAACACCAAGCGTGGGGAAAACAAACGGGTCAGAGCGCCCCCTATAGTTCGATCTCCTCCCGACCAGGGCGCCCCTAGCGGCAAACGGGTCCGTTGGATCGGGCATCTTCTGCAGTCGCTGCGTTGGTTGTGCGTTGTAGTGGGTTAGCGCTGTAATTTCTGAGATGGCTATTCCGCACCAAGAAAGCCGCAACAATTGCTGCGTGGTCGGCAAGATCGCGCACGGCACGAAGTACTACATCGTCCCTTCGAAGCCGTACGAGGCGGAGTACTGCGCGACCTGGGTACGACTTGTGCGTCCATATAGGTTAGTGGTGTTTCTTACCTTCCAGTTCGCGCTTTGTTTAAGCTGCTGACGAATAATACAATTTACTTTTTTTTTCTCTTCTAGCGACGATGGAACAGCATCGACACCGACGGCAAACTCTAAAGTATGCAGCAAATACTTCACCGGAATCGAGAAGCGGAATGCGGTCGCCCTCCTAAGCCTACCGTTGGATGTTTCCATCAGCCTACAGGAAGATAGTAAAGAGAATCGCGGAACGCGCGAAAAAAATTCGCCCAGTTGTTGTCGAGCTGATTCAGAAATAAACGTACATAATTACCGCAGTCCACTCAACGCCAACAAAATTTTTTTGCGGGCGCGCTTAATTTTGTTTGCAGAGTACGGTGCTCCGAGACATCCACTTGTCCGTCGAAACGGACCTCCTTCACGTCGCACACGCGGCCAGATTCATGAAACAGTTTTCTCTTCGTCATATTGGCACCACGGAATAAGCTTTCTGGATTCGTAACCGCCTTAAACTCCGTCGTAATCACCCCGGGAACACTGCCCAGACAACACCAAACGTCCCTCGGACGTCCTAAAAACGTGCGAACGTCCCACGTCCCATTGCTGACGTCCTGCGGACGTCCCACGGATGTCCGGGGCGGCATAATCCGGAACACGTCCCAGCGCGACTGTAATCAGGACACGCTTTTTTTTTTTTTTTTTTTTTTTGACGATTACAGCAGCGGCTTTACGCACTGTCACCGCACAAGATCGTGGCTCGTATTGCAATCGTCGCTTTTGGTTCAGCCGTTAGAAAAATCAGTTTCAAGTTATTTTGGGTTTTGATCATCCGCGCTTGCCGTACAGTCGGCGTACGCGCCCCTACAAATTGCACCGCCCTTTCTCCGCAATAAATGTGCCGGCGTGCAACCACGGCGAACGGAGGGAGCCAAAAACAGAAAAAGCGACCTATCGTATTTCTTGAGTCTTGTCGCCAACAGAATCACTCGCGTTGCTTCGCAGACACACCAAGAGCAAGAGCGATAGTAAAAAGCCTAAAGGCAGCTCTTTTAAATTCTCAGGCACACAAGAACAAAAATTATGTTAAAAAATGAACCGCTTTAAATACATTCGAAAGCGGAACTATGGCGAAACCGAAACGGTCCTAAAACTCGGTTAGTTTCTATTTTTAATTTCACAATCATTTTTATACCATATATTTATATATTTTTACAAATTATTTTTTTAATAAAACATAGATAATTACATTAGTGAAATTAAGTAATTCAGGCAGAGCTTTCAATCGCCACCGCTGTGCAATCATCATCATCATTAATAGCGTGCGCGCGGGAAAGCTGCAGCCCTGGCAGCCCTAGTAGAACGCCGTCTCTCGGCGACTAGTGGCGAACGCCCGGAGGTTCCAACTGCGGTCAGAAATGCATGGAGAACGTGAGAAAATCGTTGTTTCTTCAGTTTTGTGGGGATGTGCGGAATGGAAATCATTTTTGACATAATAATTAAACATTTTAGAATAATATGCGATAAGTTTTGTGCCATACAAGGACGTAACTTTTTTTAAAAAATTGCCTGAGCGGCATCATGCAGCAGACGACACGGCGACGTCACACCATTCACGTGACCCGCTCCGGCCAACCCGAAAAGCTCATCTCCGCTGCGAGCAAAAATCGTCTGCTTCAAACGCCATTGCCTTGGAAATTGCCTTCTCAAAATTTTCACACGCATCCGATATTATTAAAACTTTGGTAAAGTGTTTAGCGCTTTACTAACTTCACGACAGGCTAGTTTTGAAAAATGTGAACTCGCCGTTACTTTTTTAATCAGCCGTGTTATGTCGATCTCCATGTATTCTCCCATAGGGCGGGCCGCCTCCTGGAACCCTGAGTACCACGTGACTCGCGCCGAGCCGCTCTGTCGGCCATGTTGTCGGCAAAACACGGGGTTCAAAGGATTGCGCTACTCTGCTCCGTAGGAGCTATATAGTGCTCTAGGCAGCCCTACAGCCGACTACAGCCCGGAGTCCGGAGTGCTGCCGTGCTGCCGTGCTACCGTGCTACTGTGCTACTGCGCTAACCTGACAACTCACTAGCCACCATGGCTGGAGGAAGTAAGTATGATTTAACGTTTTGTTTGAAGCGGCAGTCGGGATTTTTACCAAACCGGTCCCCTGATCCGCCACAGCGGTATTGAGGCTCGCGCTCCCCCTTTGAAGCAGCGCGCGGCCAGAGGGCTACCGCGCTCGCAATAGCCAACAGTAACGCTTTGCTAATACTCCGTATTATGTGACATGACTTTAGGCCGAGTAATGAAAGTGTTACAACATTTCCATCGTTCGCAGAGCTTGGCTGTTGCAAGACAAGGCGAACCACTCGAAGATCGTAAATATGGACAATATGGCTGCTCTACCCAGAACAACAGCTTATCGGCGCGTTCGTCGTGCGGCGGAAAGCGATCTCAAACTTATACTGTCAGTTAGTAGAGAAAATGCAATGTGCTCAGCTGAAGCTTTGGATGAGGCTTCTGTAGAAAGGCCCGCTGGGTCGCCGGAACTAGTTGCAGGAGCGCCGCAAAAACACGCGGGATCGCCGGAACTAATTGCAGAACCATCACGTCTCTCGTATCAGCAAGATGTCCCGACAACGTGCTGTTTTTCTGAGACTGTGCCTGATACTCCGGAACCGGTCTTCGGTGCAAGCGCCATTCACTCGAGACGAGGCGTCCCTGTAGATTCGGAAGGCTTGCCTTACAGTCGTGAACACCATTTAGAAAGAGACAATCGAAGGAATGTCGAGTTGGATGAATTGTCTGAATCAGAGGAATCCGACGTTTCACGTTTCAAGGAAAAGCTGCGGCGGTGGAGCGTAGAGGGGGCTGTTCCTCATGATACCGTTACAAAGCTCCTGAAGATACTGCACTCGCATTCTTGTTTCTCAGACCTCCCAACATGTGCCAGGGCACTTTTGTCTACACCAAGAGTCACTGATAATGTGAGGCCCATGGATTCCGGCCATTACTGCCATTTAGGCTTGAGTGAGGGGCTCAGGGCAGCGCTGCAACCTGTGCGCAATATACCAGATCCAATAATCCTTCATGTGAATGTAGATGGACTACCATTGACGAAAAGCACGCGGGATCAGTTCTGGCCCATTCTCTGCCAAGCTGCTAACTGTGCAGGCAGTGACCCATTTCCAGTTGGTGTCTATCATGGCCAGTGTAAGGCTCTTCAGTCAAATGTCTTCCTTAGTCCGTTTGTGTCTGACCTGAAAGGTGTTCTCTCTGAAGGTGTTGCTATTGGCAACAGGGTCTTCCGAGTGCAAGTTGGAGCAATAATCTGCGACGCGCCTGCCAAGTCATACATTCTTGGCACCAAAGGGCACAGCGGCTACTTCAGTTGCTCAAAGTGCACGACTGAAGGAGAATATGTGCGGGGACGAATGTGCTTCCCTGATCTTGATGCTCCATTACAAACAAATGCTAGCTTTAGGCGTGCAGAGCAAGAGGACCACCACATCATGGAAACTATCTTAAAAGAACTTCCCATAGATATTGTTGACCAGGTGCCACTTGACTATATGCACCTCATCTGTCTGGGTGTTGTGCGCAAGCTTGTACTCCTTTGGCTGAAAGGTGATAAAACCTACCGCATTGGAAGTGCATCAAGAGATTCTGTGTCGGGAGCTAACATTGAAATGAGGCACTATGTGCCATCAGACATGTCTCGGAAGCCACGCAGCTTGTCCGACATTGATAGGTGGAAAGCGTCAGAATTTCGCTTGCTTGTTCTTTACACGGGGCCAGCGGTGCTGAGGTCAAGGATCCCCAAGCCTCTGATGGACAACTTCATGACACTTCACTGTGCAGTCACCATACTTTGCAGCCCATTACTCTGTAGAGAGCACTTAGGGTATGCAGAAAGGCTCTTAAGGCATTTTGTTGAGACCTACATAACGCTATATGGTAGACATGCAGTCTCTCACAATGTTCATGGCTTGATTCATGTGGCAAGCGACGTAAGAGTTCATGGACCTCTTCACAACTATAGTGCTTTCCCATTCGAAAATTACATGCGTAAACTCAAAAGCTATGTACGCAAACCAGAAAGGCCCCTGCAGCAAGTCTACAATCGAATCGTAGAAGAACGATTTTTGGTTGCATCTCCTGCTGTCAACACTGGAGAGTCGGCAGCATCGACTCCACCCGTCTCCTCTGTCTCCCTTGGAGGAGAAAGTTTCAAGCTGACAGCAAGGCATGAAGGTCGACCATTGCCGCTCGGATGCATTGGACCTCAGTACAAGACCGTGACGTTTCCTGCTGGCATCACCATCAAAACAAACAAAAAAGACTGCACTTGCATGTTAAAAGACAAGAGTATCATCAAAGTTGAAAACATTGCACGCACTGCAGTGAACTATCAACCAGTGTTGGTTGGAAGGAGGTACCAGAGTCTAGAAGACCTTTACAGCTATCCCTGCAGTTCATCATTGCTGAACATCTTCCTTGCATCTGAACTGTCTGACATTCACTTCTGGCCACTTTCAGAAATTGCAGTGAAATGTGTGAGACTCCCATTGGCAAACAAATTTGCCGTTATTCCAATGGTGCACCTACAGTGAAATTTTTTTATGGCTGCTTGTTTATTAATAATCTAGTTTATGATATTGTTTGTAGATGAACTGGACAAGCTAGTTCGGTTTTAGTATGCTGCATTAAAGAGGGAAAAATAACTCGGTGGACATGCAAATGCTTGCCTTTCCTGCTTCGCTCAGGTGACAAGTTTGCTATTGTAGCATTTCCTGAAGAAGATCACAGCTTGGCCATTATTCACAAAACATGGCTCGTTGAAAGCACTGAAACGACATTTTGGCCTAAGGAAAAAAATCCTAACAAGCGTCGTCGAATGACAATCGAAGGCGTCAAACCACAAGACAGTTGGATGCAGGTCAAATGCCTGATCAAGGACTGGGCTGGTAAGCGCTTTTTTGCTCTAAATTCTTTCCAGTTCTCAATGCGTAAATTTCTTTCAGACACATATGAGAAGGCGCTGGAGAAACTTCAGGCTCTGGAGTATACGTCAGACTTCACTAGTGAAGAAGAGCTAGGTCGTGGCAAGCGAAAACGCCGTCCGACCTTTCCTTTTGACTATGATGACAGCACCGACACTACAGGTTCCGACGATGAATATGAACCACCAAAACCACCCACGCCACCCCAGCCACGGAAGAAAACAGGTATGGCATCGTGCATTGTTGGCGATGCTCTAGGACGGTTGAAAAAAATAATTCTTTGAAAACATCTAGTGTAACTTCAAACGGCTTACTACCAACTATTCCTCCTTTTCCAGGTGCCAACTTCTCTAAGTCACCTCTGCATCACTCTGGTGTGTATACCTTATGTCTCTTCAGTGCATGTTCAGGTACATGGATTGAGTAAGTGTGACTATTTCCTCTGCAGCCCTGTACGAAACTGTCACGTCCCAAGCCACATCCCAAGCACGTGCCCAGTCTTCACGCATGCAGCCACAGTACATAGGTAACTGCTTGTGCACAAGGTGAGTGTTCTGTAGATAATTTAATTTTGATTCCAGGTCTCGACAATGTCCAGCTTGTACACGCATCCCACACGAACAGGATGATGTCCAGCCCGAGCATCCAGCCTACAGGTAGATCTTGCAGCTAAAGTTATGTTTTATGGATTCGACTCCTTTCTTTCTCACATGTTCTTGAATTTCCTGTTAACATTCAGCATTTTGTAGAGAATCTGTTTTCAATTTCAGGTGATGACTTGGGTCCACCAGTGCACACACCATATGCGAACATTTTGCCCCATTCAAGTATCCAGCCCACAGGTAGATCTTACAGCGGAAGTTGCATTTGATGGATTTGACACATTTTTTTCTCGCATGTTCTCGGATTTTCTTTAACATTCGGCATTTTGTAAAAAAACTCTTTTTGGTTTCAGGTGTCCACAGCGTCCCCCCAGTGCACACTCTATACAGGAGCAGGACACCTCACTCAAGCATCCGGCCTGCAGGTATATCTTGCAGCTTAAGTGGCATTCGATAGATTTGACTCATTTCTTTCTCACCTTTTTTAAATATTTTTATAGCATTCAGCATTTTGTGCAAAATTGCTTGTCAATTTCAGGTACCAATGATGTCCCTCTAGCGGCGGCAACACTGTGGCAGCAACACCCTGGTGAGTTTTATTTTGTGAATGCTAAAGTTTTCATATCCTTCGAAATAACATCAAAGCTGAGAACTGTTATGTACTGACTGACAGACTGGCGCTTATCAGCTCGTGGCCACTCGAGGAGCGTGGGCACTGAGCGCTCGAGGCTCGGGGTGCACGGGCTGACGAACGCCGGGCTCCGAATTGATTAAACCGATTTGACCAGTGGTCTCCTGTGAACCGACTCGATGTAACAAGAACAGCATTTTATAAAATTTCAGATGCACCTGTAACCCCTATGAACATGTCTCACCCTGGCACTGGACGGGTAAACACAGATGCACAGGTGCCTGGTATGTAATATCTATTTAGATCTTCAATCCGAAACAAATTTTGCGATAGTGGTTTCTGGGCTTCTACTTCTTATGCTACGTGCATGACAAAGACGATTCGGAAAAGGTATTGTGTCTAGAAACGTTTTTTTCTAATGAGTGTGAGTTGTCGTGAGGGGCATGGCTTTCCTAAAACATACAATATATGTCAGGAGCAGTATTTATCTTAGTGTTTTTATTTAAAGAGGCACTAAGGTGGTTTCCGAATAAGATTGTTCTTGATGTTATTTTATAGGTGCCAGTTAATAAATATATCCAGTGCCAAATTACGAAACTGCCTATGTATCTCGAGGCAACAGAAATACATGCATACTATACACACTAGAGCAATGAAAACACTTGAATGTGTGGAGATTTTGACTGTTTGTACTGTTATAGTTTGTTTTGAAAAGAAGTCCGATCCACACGTTCAGAAATCACGCCACTCGTTGGCTGCACGAAAAGCCATCGCTAGCAATTGGCTGACAAGCGCCCCTTGTTGGCTGCCTCTCAATAATATTCATCTCAGAGAAGGGGGCGTGTAACAATCTTTAATCGTGTTTTTAGTAGGAAAATGGGCCACGCCTGATTGTGTAATTTCGGGTTTTCAGAACGCTTGGAGCACTTAGATTGAGTTATTGTCACTAAAGAACTCTCAGAAACTGCTTTCATACTCCTTTAACTTTGCTATATCACGGAGAGTTACTATTTCATGTTATGTCAACAGTTCTGCAATGAGGATGCTACTGTGGCTGCAAGATGGAGCTCTGTTCTGTCCATTTCAGTGTTTATGGAAAGGATCCTGTTGGCACTGAATTCCATCAAGGTGACACAGCAGACCCACTCCGAGTACTTTAGCTTGCTGCTCAGAAACACCAAAGATGCCCCACTTGATCCAGAGGGCCTGCCGGACTTGCCTTTTTCTACAGTACAGGACTTCGTGCACTTTGACAAAGAGCTGGAGGTCGACAAGAGAGCAAGACTTCGTATGGTAAATGATGGTTATTCTAAACTAAGCTCTGTATTTTGCATCTATGCATGATTGAACTTTTTTTTTTCTTATGAGCAACTGTATTTTTGGAACTCCACCTTGTAAATATTCAGGTGATAAAGGTTTCCTTACCAGGTGCCAGAGTTCAGTTACAAGCATAGCTTATAATAGAACCTCATTAGATGCATGAACACAATTTCGTGTTAGTAATCACATTTCATGACTGAATTCCTGAACAGGTACTTCAGTGTTGTCAATAAAATCTTATTTTTTAAGTTTAGATATACCTAACTTTAATTTGCATCATGTGTATATGTCGGTCACTCTTACAGTACCGAGAAGGCGAGTCAAAATTGGGCGGAAATGATCTCATAGTGCCCATACTTCTAAGCATGTGGTTTTGTTTCTAAGATTTATGTGCATCCGTAGGGAAGATGTTCCTGCTATGCCATCAAAATCGATATCTCAACATAGCTATTAGAACTACGGCACATTTTGAAAATTTTTCAGTGTTTTAACAATGTGAATGCTTTATGTGCCAGTGGTGATAAAACGCTTGAGAACCACTATGCTTATGAAACCACACTAAGATTGTGATATGCTTAAAATTCTAAATGAGTTAGTAGTTTAATGTTAGCCCATATTTCTGATCTGATTGCTGTTTTGATTCTTTTTTACCAGAGACAACACATGTTAGTTCAAGGAGGTGATACACCTAAAGAACGGACCACCCGAATTTTGAGAAGTATACTATCTTCAAGTGTCGCAGCCGAGTACAGCTGGTGTGGCGCCAAGGGAAAACACAAGTTTTCTGATCTCAACATCTGCAAGCTCCTGTGCAGTAAGTTAGATATCTGAACCTGCACAAGTGCAATTCTTAGTATGTACTGAAGTCTAATATAAAAGAATAGTGCAAAACCTTTTTGGAAAATTTGGTATATAACTTGATATAAGAGTGTAACAAATGAAATAATTAGAGCATATTTTCCAGTGTGTAAGTCACTTTTTTTTCCCAGTGTTACATTGATGTTCTTATACAGCAGAGCAGTTTATAACAGGCACCTGCACTTGTCCCGCCACCAACCACCGAAGAAAAAAAGACATGTTCTTATTTCTTTAAAATGGTACACAGTAACGGTCCTAGATCCATGAGACGTAGCCTTCAGGTACCGTGGATCGGCTTTTCCACATAATGCCCGGGAATGTGATGGCTACCTGTAGAAGGGTTTTGTATCATTTCATAGATGCACGTTTCACTGACAACTTTTTATTGACACACATTTCATTGGCACTGCTTACACAAAGCACATGCCGCTGCATCATCTAGCTGTTCTGGCTACTTTGAGCACCAGTTTTTATTTAGAAGTAGTGCTTGCAACTAGTTTCTGTTCATGAGAGTAGTACCAGTTACTAGCATCTTGAGCTAGTCACTTACTATTTCGCTAGGTGGATTGCATTGGACTTTTGGCTTTATTTTGCTGATTCCGGCAAGCTAGGCTTTCTAACAGACCGCGTTGCGCACTGTCATCCCTTGCTTCACTCCGCTTGGGAGTTTAACATCCCCTCCGGCTCCCGCCTTTGGTAAGCCTGTTTGGAATCGCCAAAGGCTTAGCCGGCTAGGATAGTAATGGGGATGGCGGAAACAGAATGTCGGCAAAGAGGCTCCGCTTTATTACATGCCAACAACATCCAGGCCACCAAAGAAGTACATGCAAGGCTATGTCGCGAAGAAGAGGCTGTCGAAGGATCTGTCAATGAAATAGCATTCAATGAACTGATTGCTACTGCTGTAGAGTGACGCAGGCACATCAAAACAAATTTGCTTCAAGGGTTGTGTTTCTCATTTGGTTTGTTTGCAAGAATAATGAAATTGGTTCCTGCTTATGCATACTTTGCCTGAAGTTGTTGATATGGCAGTTAGCTTGACTGCATAATGCAGCTCACATTTTTTCTGCCAGTCTAAAATATCTTGCTGAACTTGACAACAACTTTTTTATATGCAGGCACCCTCACCTACCGTCAAAACTTGGAAGAAGCCAAGGCAACTAAGAAGGACATAGAAAAAGCAGGCATGTCGTGGCTCCGTCATGCTGCTGAGCGGGCAGCGGCAGAAAAAAAGTCCATGGGAAGGAAGGACGGCACACCATTTACACTAGACTAAGAAATCACTTCAACAGGGCAGCCCTTTGAAAGGAACTATGCAAGTCTGTTTCTTAACGTTTTGCACTACAATTTGCAACGGCGGTGCCCGCAGGGAGTGTGGTAATGTATCTGGAGAGTTACATTTTCAAAGAAACAACTTAATTGAGTAAAAGTTTAAAAGTCTGAATGCTTTTCTCTACATATGGTGTTTGCTTGCTTATGGCACACATCTGATTGTTGCAACAGCTGATAAACTGCAGCAGCAGTTCACAAATAAAATACTCGCATAGCATTTTTGGTTTGGAAAAGACCGTCTGCTTTGACCGAGGGGGCCGTATGTCGGCTGTTTCACCAGTCAGACTTGTGACGTTAGGCGAATGCTGCAGATAAGAAGACATTCCTATTTTTTACTTTCTTCTCAGGTAAAGCCATTCATTGAAATTTGGATGGAAAATTTCACCACCTACGGATACCAGTGTCGTAAATTGTAGCACAGTACATTAAGACAACAATTTATACAGTTCCTTTGAAGTGCCCTGTATGTAAGATGTGCACCAATATTTTTTTGGCAATTCACTATCGATTCAATATTCTAACAGCCATTCTGGCATTTCAGTTTTGTGATACTTTATACAAGATGTATTTGTCACACTTGTTTACACTACTCTTTTCTATGCAGTTCATGCATTTTTTCCTGTATTAAGCAAGTTCAGAGTCACTGATGTCACTTGCTTTTAGTATAAATTTAGCTATTCAGTGCTCGGCTGCTATTGTAGACTTTGTGCATTATTTAATGTAGATGTCTGGTCTTGCTGACCTTGGTCACATGGCAATATTTTTTCTAGATTTTGCCAAAGTAATTCTTTTGCACGACTTGCATACAATCATTATACACTGTTGGCCCCTAAGCTGAAAGGGGGTTAGTCATTTTTACTGGCATTACTGTCCTGCAACTTGCATTTTTAGTACTTGGCATGTACTGCTTCTATGCCTTGCCATAACTGTATTTCAGTTTTAGATAATGTGTTATTTTTTTTATAATTAACAACTCTAGTGCAATACTGTGATAACATATTCTATGTTTCTGCACTTCAAAGGAAATGTTTGAGTGATATGCAGAAGTAAGCATTCTAGTGAAATACTGTGATAATATGAGGGGGCATCAAAACGTTTCTGAACTGGCATCCCTGAACAAAAACAAAACAAGTACAGCAGTGTGACACTTCCTGACAAGCTTGCAGTCTGTGCCGAAATTTACTGTGCAGGGCGAGAGTGATCTCTAGCTGTGCTTGTTTGTTCAGAAGGGATTTTACAACTTTCTCACCGTGAAACACAAATGAAAAACTCAAACCACGTCCATACATCATTTTCTGTGAAAATTGAGAAGAACACATTAGAAACTCCGTCAGCAAGCATTCGGTGACTGATCTAGGTTACACAAATCTGTGAGTGGCATGGACATTTTAAGTGAGGCTGAGAATGGCTTGAAAACAATGAATCAAGAGGATGCCCTCCAACAAACCTAACATTTAAAAATGCAGAAAAAATCCTCGTTAATTCAGTAACACTTTCTGAGAACGATTTCGGACATTGCTGAACAACTCGACATTATTTATGGTTCAGCAATATCCGAAATGCGCTTCCGACGGTCTTCGTGAAATAACATAGATTTTTTTTCGGCATTCTGAAATGTTATGTTTCTCGGAGGGCATTCTCTTCATCGTCTCCAAGGAATTCTTGGCCTTGCCTAAAATGTCCATGCCACTCACTTATACATGTTTTTACTAAATCATGGTCACCAAATGCTTGGTGAGGAGTGTGTGGTATTTTGACATGTTCTTCCCAATTCTCACAGGAAATTTGATGTAAACGTGCTGTTTGAGCTTTTTATTTGCCTTATGCGGTCAGAAAGTTGTGAAATACCTTTTAAACAAACAAGCATAGCTCGGAATTTATTTTGTCACCACACAGTGACTGGCAAGCCTGCTAGGAAGGGTCAGGTGTGTCGCACTGTGGTGCTGCATTTTCTTTTTGTTCAGTGGTGGCTGTCCAGATACTTATTGATGCCACCTCATATGTTATTTCTCTGTCTTTGCTTTTTACATTGAAATAATAAAGCTTTATTTGTTTCGAGACTTGTGTGGTCTTATCCCACTGTAGTGTAAATTAGTACACCAGTATGAAAATATACAATGTCCTATATATGTCCTAATAAAGTCCAGGAAACATCCTTTCCTGGACATCCTGAGGACGTCCTTTGGTGTTTCACTTTGGATGTCTTCTGGACATTATTCGGACATCCGCAGGACGTCCCTAATGTCCCAGTCGGGACATCCTTTGGATGTCCAGCGGATGTCTGTGTGTTGTCTGGGTGTCTGCTGTGCTGCTAATCGCCACTGCTTCCCCCCGATGATTCTGCACCGGCTACCGAAGAAGCTTTCCGGATTCTTAGTCGCCCACTGTCCTCTGTGCTGTTCGTTGCTATTACTTCGCGATGATTCTGAGCCGGCGGCACCGGCTTCCGAAGGAACTTTCCGAACTCGTAACTGCCTTAAATTCCGTCGTAATCACGACGGGGACACTGTCCGCCGTGCTGTTCGTCGCCATTGCTGCCCGATGCTCCTGCGGCGGCTACCGCCAGGTCGCGGCGAACAATAGGCGACCGCCGCGACACGGCCGGCTTGCTCGCTTACGCGCGTGAAATTTGTCTCCGCCGGAAAATAACATAAATAACTTTTTATTATTTCGGTTGTACCGGATAGTATGTACATTTATTGATATTGTAAAAGTGTGATTGCTTTAATTACAGCATTTTTCTTTACCACTGAACGATGTTAAGCTTCGCAATATTTCAGGCCCAAACCTATGTTCCATGGCAGGTATGTAAAAACGAGCGACGATTGTAAGCAAACTAACGATCGAAAAGAATGTGGAGTGTGTTCAAGGTTCGCTAGCATTGCGGTGGCGCTTATATATTGCTAATATGCCCGTCCTGTCACTCTATGAAAATGACTCCGTCGTGCATCTTTGCGACGGTTAAAAAGCATTCGAATGTAAGAAATAAAGTACGTGGACTACGAAAGGTGTGCCTTTTTATTCTTTCCTATGTCGGGCAGTTTTTATCGGGCACCTGTTCTCCGACTTCTCCCTATTTGCAAAGATTTGGAGCGTACGGTTGATGATTTGAACCCAGAACATGCATCTTTGCACATATTCATGAGCAGAGAGAATAAAGCAGTACTTATTTATTGCAAATCGGACTATATTACGTGGCTTTCAATCTATTTTGATCGCCTGCATGCACAAGGAGTTACTTGTCCAGTGTTAATGCGTAGTTCTTGCCGTCTCTCTTGGTTTTCCACGGGTCCTTTGTTGGTTTGACACGTATATCCCCCATGGTGGAAAGCGCCGATGCCGTGTTCGCGCTAACAGTGTCCGACAGTGCACAAAAATACATGTACGAAGCGGTTTTAGCACCGTTTTTCATGCCACGAATTTCAAATAAAAACGCCGTAACTGACCCATTTTTTCGTCTGCGTGACCGAGAAATGTTTCAATGTGTCAGTACGTACGAAATATTCGTGATATTTGCTCTTATAATCGAGCGCAGCGAGAAAATGCACTCGCTTTTTTCCATAGAAATGCATTACCGGAAATCAATTTCCGACTGGTTGCTGTCTGCTTCAATTGGCTGCAGCACACTAGCGCCACTTGAACCTCTAGCGTACATTATAATAACTCTATGGGCGCTAGTGTCTATGCGACTTCCGTGACGCAAATTGAAGCAGACAGCAACCAGTCTACTTTTGCGGTGCTCCTGTGCATTCCGATGGGAAAACGCGCGTGCATTTTGTCTCTTCGCCGGAAAATAACACGGAACACTTTGGTTATTTGGGTCGTACCGAATAGTATGTACCTCGATTAACATTGTAAAAGTTCGTTAGCGCATTTTTATTCATCAGTGAACAATGTTTCACTTCGCTACATTTCAGTCCCAAGGGTGTGTTCCGCAGCAGGTGTGTAAAAACAAGCGGCGATTTCAAGCAAAATTACAATCGAAAGGAATATAGAGTGTGTTCAAGGCTCGCCAGCATTCCGGTGACGCTTATATATTGATAATATGCCAGTCCTGTCACTACATGAAAATGACCCCTTGATGCATGAGCGGATAAAAACTTTATAAACGTCGAGAGAATAAAGTACATGGGCTATGAAACATGTCTCTTTCTATTGTTTTGTCTGCCGGGCAGCTTTTTTCGGGCACTTGTTCTCAAAGATTTCGAGCGTGCCGCGTGCGGGTCATATATTGAACGTAGAACAAACATCTACGCTCAGAGCAGAAAGAATAAAGCAGTGCGTACTACTTATTTAAAGGGCAACTCCGCTCAATTCCGAAAAAATTAGGCTTCCATGTGATTCACATTCACAAAGCACTACTAAACAACTCTGCGTCTTTGGATTCGCGAAATGTGGAATATTATTTGTGTAATCCTAATTTAAACATCAGCAGATACCGAAACCGAAACTTCGGTTGCGTCAGGCAACATCGGTCTCGGGTCGTCAGAGTCATGGCCATGTCACGTCGAACCACGTGGTCTTGTGACGTTCGGGAGGGAGCGAGAAACAGGACACGCGAAGCGGGCAGGATTCTTTTTTTTTTTTTTGACGCGGGCAGGTCGCTTTGCATGGCGTGGACGGTGATGGCCCGGGGGAGAGGGGAAGGGGAGAAGACGAAAGTGGAGAAGGGGAGCGGAGAAACAGACCGATAAGCGCGCAGGGCAGAGCAAACTAGCGCATCCGTGTTACGGTGATCACGTGAACGTCCGGTCAGCCAACACCGGGAAGAGAAACTCATGACGTCATCGTTCAATTTCGTTCTGAGAAGTAAAAACAAGCAAAACGCGAGAATGACGTAGTCACGCCTCTGACGTAGTGGTTCAACGTTGGCCGCTCCAACTCCGTGGCATTGACTGCGCTGATGATTGCGCCTCGCGCCACACGCTAGAGTTGGCAGATTTCGGCGACTTGGCTCGCTTGAAGGTTTGCTGGCCAGTTTATTAGGTATATCAACGGAATTAGATCGTAATATTTTACATGGGGTCTTCCTATATGATACTGAAGAGGGCTACATAGTTTTCTAAATATCAAAAATGAAGCGGAGTTGCCCTTTAAAGTCGAATATATTGCGTGGCCTTCAATTTATTTTGATTTTACATGCACGGGTAGTTACTGATCCAGTGTTACTGCGTAGTTCTTGTCGTCTTTCTTAATTTCCAGATGTTCTTCGTTCGTTTGGCACGCTCAAGCCCACGCTGAAAAGCGGCGACGTCGTGTTCGTGCTAACAGTGTCCGACAGTGCACATAAATACACGTGCGACGCCGTTTTAGCACTGTTTTTAATGCGATGAATTTGAAAAAAAAAACCACCGTAACTGACCAATTATTTCGTCAGTCTGACTGAGAAATGTTCCAAGCTACCTAGTACGTACGAATTATTTGGGATATTTGCTCTTATGATCGAGCGCAGGGAGAAAACGCACTCACTTTTTTTTCCATAGAAATGCATTACCGCAAGTGAAATTTCGACTGGTTGCTGTCTGCTTCAATTTGCGTCAGCACACTAGCGCCACTTGAACCTCTAGCGTACAGTATAATAACTCTATGATTACGGCTTTTGGCTATTTCCCGGGTACCCTTTTATATGTTTACAGCTCAGTGTATCTAACAAAATATCAGAAAGCAAAAATCTTGAAAGAATGCACAATATCACCTTCCATTTCTCAACTTTTTAAAAACGAAACCTCTGGGGCGTCTTTGCGTCCTCATATGTCGAATCCAGTGGCCAATCCAGTTAGAATGGCGGCTCCCACGTTTGTCCGCTCGTGATCTATTATTTCTGCCTAATTTAATAGTTTTAGCTGGGCAACGCAGTGCACTTGATTGATTTTTCAGTATTCGCTGTTCCTTTAGGTAAGTTACAATTCGGAACTTTGGCAATATTCAAAATTCGAACAGTTTAATGTGCGTGACCTCAAGCTTGTTGAGTAACGTGCAAGTTTCATCCGGTGGTCTACCATCTGACGGAAACGAAAATTCATCTCCATTTGATTTTTCCGTTTTGTAGGTCAATCATGCGTAAACCCGCACTACGCCGAAGCGTCTGGGGACCGATCGTCATTGCCGCTGCGATCGCAGAAACGGCAGCCTTCGGCGTGAGCTACTTCTACTACCGACGGCTGAACCACTCGCAAGGTGCAACAAACTGGCCAGTTCTTTCTTTCTTTCTTTTTTTTTTTTTTTTTTTTTTGGGGGGGGGGGGGGCAGTTTTGTTTGTAATGAAACTTTGATTGGGTTTAGTTGGTTCATATTATTTTTTAGAGTGGCGCACCGAGTGCCTGAAGGGAGTTGTCTTGGCGTCGGCGTGCATCCCTTTCGAGAAAAATGTGACATACAGCTGTGATAATACCGCACGCAATGCGTGGAGCGGTGTTTCAGCTCATATTGGCTGCAATAGCACAGCCTCCGGGTTTTTTTTTTTTTTTTTTTTTTTTTTTTTTTTTTACAATATGAGTAAAGCTATACGCACTCCGGAGTGCACTTCGGACGGAATGTCTATACATGGCTTGCATTGACGTCACATCAGCCGCCATTGCTCCGTACCGTTCTCCTGTGCCCGTAAATTTTGCAGCCTACATTTGATACCATTGAATTTGTTTTTCTGGTCAAGGCTTGCCGAGAAGTGCAGATTCGATGGTGCCAAATGTATGCCGCAGAAGGCTCCGTACAGGAACCTGGTACGGAGCGATGGCAGCTGACACGGTGCCATATGACGTCACGTGCAAGGCATGTATACGCACTCCGTGGAGAGCTCATGCCGCGTAGGCCACCCTTTTCGATCGGCGCGGGTATCACTGGGAAGCTCGTTAACAGAGCCCCCCGCCTGCGTTCACGCCGCTTCGCGGCGACCGTATGCGGCTGCTAATTACAAAACTTAACCAGTACACGCCGCTTCGCGGCGTCCACCCAAGCTCCGCCGGCCCCGATCGCACCTCCGGAAAGGGAGTCCCATACCATTTAGTTCTGCGAAATTTCGTCGACAACATCCGGGTTTTTTTAGTGTTCATGCAAAAAAGAAATGTGAATATCAAACACCTCGACAAAACAAAATGTTCGAGAAAAAAAGAAAAAAAAAGTAGGCTCACCGGAGATCGAACCTGCGTCCACTTGCGTATAAAGCGGACACCTTAACCGCTACGCTATGCCATCGCTCAGGAAACTCGTTGTGACCATTTGTTTTATATGAGTTTAGCGGAGTGCGTATAGCCATTCCGTCTGAAGGGCACTCCGAAGTGCGTATAGCTTTACTCTTACAATATTACGCGAACGCTAGCCGGCCGGTAGATTAGCGCTTTATCGCAGCGTGACGGAGCAGGTCAGCGACATGACGACGTCGAACACCGGTATCCACCATGGTGGTGGTTGACTCGACGGCCCTTCGCAGCGGGAGCAATGGTAAACTGCGCCGCGCTCGGCTGTAGCAATTACTATGTATCCCGACCATCGTTTCGACGGCATGCCCCGCGAGACAGGGTAGCCGTCAAGTTAGAGAAAGTACAAGCGGCAGGAAAGGGATGCGGCCGCGGATTACCGAGTTTGCGGGACGCATTTCATAACGGCGAGCGACGGCCCTTTTCTACCGTTGTTTACATTCATGCACACCTTTGCACCGGCTGTTGCCCGTTCGTGGTGTAGACGGCCTTCGCCTTTCGTTACGTAACGCCGTTTCCACGCTTCGAGCGCACCTTCGGGGCTCCCGGTTGAGTATGGGCGATTGTCGCAAAGCGAGCCTGGCCCGACGGCGATCGGTCGGCGGCGGCCCCCGTGTGCAAACTCGCCGAGACGCCGCCACCGGGGCATCGGTTTGTGCCGTCCGCGAGACAGTAACCTTTACAAAGAGCGAAAGTATGCAGGCGAGCCAGTTAGGAAACTTCATATAATAAACCCTCCGTTATTTGATTTGTCCTTGTCTCAGGGTCCAGATTGTGATCATAACCTTGCGAATTGTTTACCAGTATTTCCCAAGATCATAACAATTTTTCTACAAGCGACTCCTAGAGCTGCCCATATTTTTGAAGCACGCAATTCAGATTTTCTTTTCTGTGACACGACAGTTTTTTTTTTTTTTAACTTCGTCGGCGGCATATGGAAACTTTCTGCTCGTAGTGCGATCGCACCTACGCCGACAAATTTTGCACGTACTGGCTAAACGTCGTCATCGTAAGCTCCGCACGTTTGTTCCAAGTTTACATGTAACACAACTAGGTACCTTTGTTGAAATTATGGTGCATGTCAGTGCATGTCCGGGCAGTTAGCGGCATCCTACGCCTTAGTAAGCGCATCTGCGCGTTGTGAAGTCAACCACCAGCATGGTGCGGGGCCCCGTTCTTCCCTATCGTGACGTCACTTGCGAGTCATGTGTAGTAAGTTACAGGTCAAGAGGGTAACGGCAAATGCCCCTCAAAGTGATTCATATATCCCTCCGCCACTTCCGCATCCGTTCCCGTGATGTCGCGGCCAATGCGGGAGGGGTGTCTTGCCTTCCTGTAAATATTTGCCTTATCTTTCGACTTTGACTTAGCGTTGTGGAAGCCACGAGAGGGAGATTAGAGTTTTCTCCCTTCAATGGAAACAAATACGACTTTCGGGGGTTAGGTTCCACCTCCGAAGGATACAAAGGCTGCTCTCAGGGGCTCGGTTCTCTCTCCGATGAATAGAAAGGTCGCTTTTTAAAAAGTGGGGGTCAGAGACAAGTTGGCATCACTCTGTAGCCAATATCTATCCATTGAAGCGGAACAATGCGCGTTTTCAGTGAACTATTCTTTCGACTGCGGAGAGATTTGAAACGGGTGCATCACGCTTGTGGGAGAAGCTTCTCCTACCTTCTTTACTTGTAACCGACTATAGCCTCGCTGACTTGGCTGTTTCACGCCGCGATAGGGCGCTGATCTACCGGCCGATTGGCGTTCGTGCGAGTGTTAAAAAATCTGAAGGCTGTGCATACCTGAAATAGAGCACGCGAATGTCGTTTTGCAAGAAGTTTCATGTCGATTTATTTGTGAGCTCAACTCAGGTGGAGAAGTATTAAAAAGATGTTTGCACACTGGTTTGCAAGCTCACTCCCTGGCGGCTTGCTGAACACAAAAACTCTGAAGATGCCAATGTAGAGGCTGGCGACCAGCTGGATAATAGCGATAAGCAATACTTGTAATGAGTTGTTGAAAGCCATTTTTGTGCACAAGAGGCCGGTTGCACGACCAATGCTCTGTGGGTGGCAATAAGAGTCGAGTGGGAGACCTCCTGCGTAACCTGAGCCGGTGGCTTGCCTCTGCAAGTCTCTGCCACAATGCTGGAAGCAAGTCATTGCAGTGAATGTTAATTTTACTGGTCATTAGGCAGTTCAGTTGCAAAGGTGACCTTGTGGGTGCATATGCTGTTTCTTATGTGATTAAACTCATCACAATCTAACTCTCTGTTCGATCATTTACTATGATGCGATGCGTACCACGGATAATATTCTCTTGTAGAAGGAGCCTCCGCCGCCGAACCTTCCTCAGATTTGCTAACTCTAACGCATTTGAAAAGTGCCAGAAACGAAAAGCAAATTAAAAAAAAAAAAATGAGCAGGCGCCGTGCCATCGGAGTGCTCAGCAGTGCATATCCTGTGGTTTGGAAACTTTTGTCCCCAACTGTACACTATATCACATCCTAGAAGTGCGACAATGATTCCCATTCGAATGATGCTATACCCCTGAAAGATTGTTTTGTATGATTTCATGGCCTGTAAAGCTAACCACACCTTTGTCACACTTTCAGAGTACAGATACTGGATGTACCAGAATTTCAAGCCTGGATTGGAATGTGAGTTGAATTGCATTTGTGGCAGTGGCCACAACTACTTGTTCACTAACAGCTTTTCTTTTGTGCTGAGGTTGGCATGCCAGGAAAAGCTTCTTCCAATTTGGTTCCTAAACCTAAATTGTGCATGTTGGAGATTCAAAATAGTGCTGACACAACTATAAGAAACTTAAAGCAATCGACTGACGGGCTAAACTTTGGTTAGCTTTAATGAGTGGCAGAAATGCTACAATGTAATTTGAAGATAGTTAACATAATTCTCCCCATCACCAGTTGTTTCCAGTTCTAGTTAATTCTGCATGCCTTACCACATACCATCCTTCCTTGGTAGAACAACTACTTGGGATTCAAGCTTCAAACCATTTCAAGAACCCAGCTGTTTTGATTTCAGCGCACAAGTTATGTGTCACCTTAAAAATAAAGAAATGAAAACAATTTTTTTTTGTGTACGCTAGCAATTATTTAAAAAATAAAACAAATCAAAGGTCGAAGTGCTTCTTAATGTTTACGCTGCCTTTCGAGTGACAGCATGGCGGCCCACGTGGTTTTCCGCTGAGCCCTCGGCCACTCCCTCTGCGATGGTCGACTTTTCAGGGGTTACCATCGCTGAAGGTCGTGGTGAGCGATTGAGACGAAAGACGGTTCGCCACGGGGCTGATGGCGAGTGTAGCAGCAGAGGGGAAGAGGTTTTGTTGACTTCCACGTGTACTCCAGTCACGTGACATTGTATTTCTCGTAACTGCCACACGTGGCTGCAAATGGGCAAATAATTAATTTTTTAATTTTTTTCAGGGGGGGCGGGGGAATGTGGCACTTCTTTTCTCACTCGGGCCATTATAAACAATATAAAAAAATACAAACTTAAAAATATTTAAACATTAAAGGGGCACTTCAGCGAAATTCGAAATATACCCGTCATGTTCAAAGATAGGGTCCTAGACAGGCGTTAGCGACATCTACGAGATGCTCTTTGCTAATCGTTTAATTGGTTTGAAAATTCCTTTTTGTGACTTTTTTAACAAGATATTGGTGTGTTCGATGTGATACTGCCCCCT
Source organism: Ixodes scapularis (assembly GCF_016920785.2). NCBI lineage: Eukaryota > Metazoa > Arthropoda > Arachnida > Ixodida > Ixodidae > Ixodes > Ixodes scapularis. The sequence continues at coordinate 58,593 of NW_024610066.1, read as the reverse complement.
TGAACACATGGACCAAAAAATAAGCGCCAAAATTTCATTGTGGTAGCCCTTTAAAATATTTGCACTGGCCCCTTCGTGTGTGAAATGAATTCGCAGATTTGTATCGGTTGGTGTGCTATTTCGTAAAATGATTACATGAGAAAGCCTCTAAAGAGGTTTCAAATCCATGTGACATTACATTTTATTCCATCTGGGTAGTTCCCAGCAGCACGGGGCTAGCGGCAAGTGATTGTTTTGCAAATGTATACATATTGTTTTATTTTATGTGCATACCTATCATTTTGCAGAACTGTATCGGTCTATATGCTTCCTCACAAAATGATCACTCGAGAAAGCCTCTTAAACAGGCCCCTTATCCACGCGATATTAAATTTTCCGACACCTGAATTGGTCTCAATGATACGGGTGTAGAAGCAAATCATTGTTTTGCACGTGCATGCATATTGTTTCAGTGTACTACAAGACTGGAGAGATACTGGGGGACAGCAAGGTCCGTACCTACGACTACAGTACCTGGGGAGTGAACGAGTAGTACCTGCCAGAGAACAGGGGCCTCAATCGGCTGTACAGAAACAACTGGGCATTTCCTGACGGGGAGTTCACGAAGGCTGACGTGATCTAGGAAACGTGGAGCATGCAGCTCTCATGTCGGGCACTGTGAATGTCATACCCGGACCCCCATGTGTGCTTGTAAAGTAGTATTAGCACAAATGTGACATTGGTGCTTTTTTGCAGAGTTTGTCTACCTGTGTATAAAACACTGGTCTAAATAAAGAGTGAGAAAAATAACTTTTTGAACTCCTCTGTTATGTGGAGCATGGCCATGTTTTGCTTTTTTGGGGGGCATATCCCATGGGGTAAAAAAAAATGCCCTTCCCAAAGTGTGCGAGCAAAAGCTTGTGGTACAGAACCCAAAGGTCTTGGCGTCGATCCCTGCCCCTACCCGTTTTGATCTGGATGAACATTGTACCGCCATGCATTTAAGCAATCACCGAAGTGTTATAATTAGTAATGATAATCTATTTCGTATTTCATATTTTGAAACGAGAGACAAGAACAAAAAGCAGTGACGAATGCACGACCCCCGGTTAGCGGTGTTGGTACCTCACTAGCTTAATGCCTTTACTACACTGAACCAATGTTGCCATATGCCAAATGTTTTGTCAGATTGACCCCTTGCTGTTAAGTCACTCAACATCTCTTCCTTCCCTTTTCATTGAATAAACCCCCTTCCTTCTGTAACTTCTTTTAACCTCCTGAAATGAAGTGACCGCAGTCAGATTGAATGCATCCGAGGCGAAATCATTCTTTTTTGGTCGGGGAGCAATGAGCAGCTTATTCCCAGGGCTCGACCCATTTTGTACACAGCAGCAGATGAAAGGGGGGGCAGGGAAGACGACTGCAACCCCTCGGCCCATAAGGGTGGCATTTTTTATGGAAAAAAGAAAAGGTTATACAAATGCTTGATTCCTGCTGAAATGGTGACCAATTTTCTCGACGTTAAACCTGTGCCATGCTACATCTCTTTGAGATACACCCCCCCCCCCCCCCCCCCCCCCCCTTCAAAAAAGAATGAACAACCCGACCCATAAATCTGCCCGTTCAAACACGAGTGGAATGAATGTGCTCGATTATACAGCGGAATTTCGTTAATTGGAACTCGAGGGGGATCCAAACTTTGCTCGAATAATGCGAAGTTCGAATTACCGGGAGTTTCCTTCCTAGAAACACATGGGACGGGTCCTGCATGTTAGTTTGAATTACCGAGATTCCACTGTATTTGGGGTACTTGTGTTTTCCTTGCAGATTCTTTCATTTTTGGAGCTGTTGGTAAAATTGTGCGGTCTGTATACTTGGACAGCGGGAAGTGGGCCCCAAGTGCGTCTGGTGCTTCAGCTGCAAACGAGAAATCTAGCCAGTGCAGCACCACTGCTAGCCACGGGCCTTTAACGTGCGTCACGCAGTAAACTCGCAGACTATTTTCTGTGGCTATGCAGCCAAAACTACGGGTGCACGTGCACCTTGAGCGTCTGTCAAAGCTGTGCACGTGCAGTCTTCACTTCCGAAATGCCACAGCAAGTTGTCTGCCTGAACGCTGTTCATCTAGAGAGGAACAGGCAAGGGGGGGGGGGGGGGGGGGGGGGGGAATTGAACCCAGGAACCCTGGGTTCTGCAGTGTGACACTGTCAGTGCGAACGTGGCATTGCCAATTTGTCCCATTTGACTTTGAAACGGTTTTGATGGGCAGCAAACATTGCCCTTTAGGTCAGTGCCCCAAATGAAGGGTGATCGGTTATTTAGTGCACACCAGCTAATAGCACACGAAGGCTCTCGCTACAAAACCCAGGGATTCGGGGATCAATCCCCACCCATACCCGTTTCGATCTTGATGAGCATCGTACCGGCCTGCGGTAGTGTCACTACTGCGTGGTGCATGTTAAAGACCCCAGGCTACCAAACGTACTGCACTGGCTAAATTTCTCATCTAAATTTCGGAGACAAGCCGCTCGTCGAGGCAGACCAAGTTCTAGACTGTATAAACATACACACCCCAATTTTTTTTCTGCCCCAAATAAATATTTTTTGACACATATCGTAGTTTTATGGCAGCTTTCAATTCGAAGTGAAGAGCAGAGAAAACTGACAATTGTTTGTTCAAGCTGAGTATGTACTGTCTGTGTAAAGTACCGAACAATATGGAAGACCCATTTGACGAGGCAATTTCAGGCGGCTGCGCCAGATTCACGTCAATTGGAATGAGGAAATATATGAACCTTTGCTCTATTGTCCTAAAAATGAAGTGCCTCGAGCCAAAGAATGCTTACAGCCACCACATAGACTGCTTAGGTGAACGAGGCGTTCATACTGTGAAGTTTTTCTTTTTCAACCCAGCTCCGCAAGTCTGCAATATCATCCTGGTCCACAAAATAAAAGAGGCCTTAGGTTGCAACTCACTTTATTTTATGCACATTTCAAATGATGTAGCTGCAGCTACAGAAAAGAAGTTATACTCTCGCACATGCACACACACACTTGCACAGAGGTCGTTCACACTACAGTATAGGGAGTGCAAAAAGGAAAGCCCCGCTCAGTTATATCCAAACATTAGATGCATCTTTGAGTCAAGTGCAAAAAGGAAAGCACCGCTCAGTTATATCCAAACATTAGATGCATCTTTGAGTCAGGCTTGCGTCTTGCCCGAATCCTCGGCCTTAGAAGTTCCAACTTTTGCTTTTCAAGGACTCTGGGGCTTCTCAGAACTGGCGGCAATTCTGAAAGAGGCACACTCGTTTTCTGCCAATTAAAAAATATTTATGTCCTGGAAGCAAGAAGTGAACAGTATTTTTTGTTCACATGCACAATAAAGGGAGAGCGAAAATTACGGAAGAAACGCAGCTACACTTGGTAGCAACTTTCTGTGGCATTTCAGGACAATGTGCAGATGCACAGCTTTGGTCAGTCGGCACTCAAGGGTCACAAGCACAGAGGTGTGCATAGTTTGGACTTAAATGGCACAGAAAGTTGCCTTCTTGATGGGCCCTGACTGGGGCTCCTGCGACCAGCCGCATGTCTCTTGAATATAAAAAAAAACTTATCTGTTGTAGGTTCTCTTTCTACAGGTCCATTTATTCATTTACCGCAAAGGAACAAAGTAAATTGTACCTTAAATGTAAATAAAGACAAAGTCGACAAAACTTCAGCAGAAGCTCCTCCCACCTTAGCAGAGCGAACGCTGAAGAGGAGGTCACCTCTTCTCCAGTGTTTGCTTTGCCAAACTGACACCAAATATAGGCACAGCCATGCAGAAAGTTGACAGCTCCAATGTGAATGTGACATCTACCGGTTTCAAGGGCTCCATCACAACACTGGAAAGTCGCAGGATTTGAACTACCATTTTGAACGAGACGTACATGGACGAGGCTTTGGACAGACCTAGAGCGGCTGGTCGACCACACAGCTCAGAAAATGAGCAGCAAACTAGGGCAAGGCGTCGTTAGGCTGGTGAAGTTAAATCTTTGGACGACTGTAGCTGTCGAAACACCAACGTGCAGATTGGCACCAAATAAGAAATTGACATGCACGCGTGGGAAATACCAAGGGTAAACTAGATGCACTAAGGTAGCTATGTTTCAGAGCAACGCCATAATGGGCAGTAGCTTACGCCACCTAGCCTAGAAAATCAAAACTATGATTCCTCCTTCTCTCCCTCCTAAGCCAATTTACTTTTCCTCTGCATTTTCGAATGGCAACTATAGTCAATTGTTCCCGCACTGCACTGGGTCAGGAAATGGCATTGTCCGCAGAGTAATCGGGGAAGAGAGCGTCAATACTCTAGCCATAGCTTAGTGCTTTAGGGTACATTTAATAGGCTCGCTCGATTTACCTGCACTTCCTGCACTGGTGCAGGAAGTGCAGGTAAATCAAACGAGTCTATTGTATGCAAGTCTTGTTCACTGTGAGCTAAGCTTGTAAATTTGTTACTTGGGTGCTTGTATCATCACTAGCGCAGTAAGAGATGGCCGACCTGGTTGCTGCACAAAACTGAAGTAATCAACATGTTTTAGCACATACAAATCGCGCACCTGTGCGGATCCAGTGACATCACGAGGCATTAAAGAGCAAAGAATTTGGTAGACTAGGCGTTTGGAAGTTGGTAGTGACATTTTGACAATGGAGCTGAAAGTGAACATATTCCAACCTAAACAATGTAATTGTACAAACATGAAACTTAAATTTTAACAATGTTGCTTTGGCATGTTTGATTTCCACACAAAAATTCACATTTCTCAGGAAAAAGAGGCGTCTACTTTGCCTGCCCTTTAGAAGACATTTGAGGTGGTTACACAAAATTCCCTGTACAAAGGAAAAAAAGTAAAAAGCAGTAAACTGAAAACATGCTGATCATAGACACAATGAATCAAAGCCGAAGGTATAAATAAGTAAATTTTGAATCTCTTGACACGCAATTGAACCTCTTCTGCAATAAGCTTCAATCAAAATGCGGACACTTCAGCCAGGACTCGAAACGAGACTAAAACTAATACTACAAGAACACCTTTGATGGGTTGCACTTTATCCACTAAAAATGAGCGAGATCGAGTGTTCTGCCTACCTTTAGTAAATTAGATGCTGCATTAACTTTGTAAAATGGTTCGCGTAACAACAAAAAAAATCCAGTACTCCTCAATGAGCGCACCCGACGAGCTCATTCACTGCACCATTTGCGAGTCTCCTCCTGTTCAGCCGTCTCACAATGTGCTTCTAAGGAGCAGGTTATCTGCTCAATCTGGGATTAAAGTCTGTGCTCCAAAATGACCAGTGGCAGTTGTCATCAATCTGAGCACACGCAGCTCTATGTGGCCAAGCACCGAGAACCCCAAAATGGTGAACAAGAGGCACGAGCCAATGCCCACAATTTATTGCACAGTGAAAACCACGAGATGTGCGAGGGTACTCGCTCGATTAAAAAGTGTTCGAGGCAAAGTGACGACCCCAATGTTAAATGAATACAGCCAGGAGAGAGCAACTTTTCAAAAGAGCCGGCAAGTCGCCCTTTGACGAAAGGGTGTCAACGCAAAAAAGAAAAGGTGCACGAGTAGGAACTTAAAAATGGGCAGACGCACATAGAGAAACGAAACGCGTGTTCTGGTCTGGGACGGTTGACATCTTGAGCCGAGAAACTAGTCACGTGTAGTTGGAGAACTTTCTAGATGCACATACCGTGGCAAATCGCTCGGTTCACGAGATGTCGACTCTGGCATACACACACACACGCACAAAAAGATCCGATTTGGATTTGCTGCTGCATGACTATGATTCCGATCCGACCGGCCAACTTTCAAAATCCACTATTTACAGGGAGACTATGTGTAGACAGAAGGTGGCACGCGGCTAACAATGGACTTGTACTAAAGGACTCGAAGGAAACGTCTGCGGCCAATTGCCCTCTCGCGTTTAGGAGCAAAGGCACCTGTTATGCTCCCTTCACCCCTAAAAACTGAGCGCGACAGAAGCTCCACGCTCGTTGCCTCAATTGGCTGTCTGCCTTTTGCCGTCCGGCCCCTCTTTGCGCGTGGGTACGGGCAGATGCGCGATCACGTGGCGAACAACCAACGGCAGACGACTGGTCCAACGGGCATGTGGCTTCCTCCGCTCAGACGGCTTAGCGGTGTACGGAGCACAGAAACAAACCACTGTTGCCGCACTTTCTCATCTCTTGCACAGCAAGCACACAACCGTGAACAGCACGCTTATGCTGGAGTTAAGCCAAAGTCGGTGCCGCAAACCACCCAAGGTGAAATGGACTTGTTCGGCCTACCGTCTGTTGCACGTTAAGAAGAGCCCGGAAAGCCCCTCCCACAAAGCTTTCTAGTTGCCACGACTGGTAGTTAACTTCTCTCCAGCGTTTCCCGCCTTTCTCAACCCGCAACAGACCGTAGGTGGCCCGCAGCTTAACACAGCACGACGACGTGCCAAACTCGAGATCGCACAGAGGCCCCCCAAATCGAAACTTTCCCCGACACAAACAAATACTCCTCGATCTCAAACCGTCTCTAGCTGCTCCGTACCCTTCAAACTTCCGAACGCTCCCCCACCATCCAGCCAGTCAGGGGGGGGGGGGCACAATTCATTTGCACGTTTATACTGCGACGACGGTTGCACTCGCGCAAGAGTCAAGACGGGCGTGGGAGCGAAGTCTTTTTTTAAACTCGGGAAGCGCATCCTGCGGATCACTTGGTGAGGTTGGTTTGCTGGAAGAAGGCGGCCATCTGCGAGCTGTAGCCCAGGCCCACCCCGCGGTGGGTGTGGGTGGACAGGCGTGCCGCCTCGTACTGCTGGTCCAGGTCGTGGAAGAGCTTCTCCTGCTTGCTCAGCAGCGGGTCCGAGCTGGGGTCTGCATCTGGGGGGGGCTCGCTGCGGATGCCCATCAGCTTGCGGAACTTGGCCGTCACCTTGCCCCCTTCGTCCTGGGCGAAGGTCATCTTCTCCCACACCTTGGCGCACGAGGACGCCGGCTTCTCCTGCGGAGACGATGCACGAAGGCCGACCATGCTCATGTTAGATTTCTTTTAATATGAAGTGTGTGCTGCAGAACCTCAGAAGTATGTCTTTCAGCAAACTCAAAGAAAAATGGGCAATTCGCAAAAACCACACCATACGACAACGCTCCGGGCATATGACTTTGGTCACAGCAAGAGCAAGACCAATTTGTCTCTTGAGAAGCCAGTTAAAGGGGTAGTGCAACAATTTTTAAAATTGAAAAAAGTGGCAGTTTGTATTATTTTATATTGTTTAAAAGCATTCCACCGCCGACAAACATGAAACAATAGCGATATCAAGAACACCTCAGCTTGCTATGAGTTCAGCCGGATGTACCTGTAGCATAGCGCTATTCTGTGCGCTTATTTAACATACTCTTTTTTAAATTTTCTTTAATACGCAGACAAGAATTATGTTTGATAGCGATTCACAAATTAACCCGAATGTATGGCGGTGAAATGCACAAGAAGCGCCCGACTACCGGGCAGGGCTGCCAACATGTAAAGTCAAAATTTCCCTAGCAAATGCCTCAAATTACCCTACTTCCGCCAAAATTTCCCTCGCTTGCCCAAATAACTAAATAATACTAAATATTCGTTGTTGTTTTTTTGTTTGCATTACTTTTATTTTTGCGATGATAGATGCATTATGCAGACTTTATGTCTCGCGTATGTTTCGCAAAAATGAGTTCATTGGGCCAACACCGTGGCCAAAGCAAGTCTGGGGAAGTGTTACCCGGAGGTTCAAACTGACGAAGGAGACCCTATCTTCACCTTAGATGTTATGCACGCCATCTCAGCTTTGTACTGCTTAATAAGTTCAATAGCGCTTACAAAAAGCGTAACACAAGGCACAGTTCTCGAACTCGAACACAGGGAACATGACACATACTAACTACTATTTCGTGCACGGCACTTCATGAAATATTATTAGTCATGGTAGGTCTGTATCTCCACACATCGCAGTATTTCTTCTTGCACTCAGGCTTTTTTTTTTCCGAGAAGCCATGCCGGTGCTCTCAGAAGTTTGCACTTAGCTGATCCCTTCCTCCATAGCTTTCACAGAGGCGATGAAAATAAGTGAAAATTGATTCTGCCAAAAAAAATTGTTAGAGTGCTCCCAGATGGTCCCACAACAAACTGCCAAACGCTGGAGAGAATAGCCTAAATGTAGCCAAAGCCGCTAAGATTCAATGTTATCTCTAAATAAAATCATATTTGACCTATGAAATTCCAGATATATACAAAGTTCCCTCAAACTAGCAAGATTTTCCTCGTTACCACATAGACCTGAATATTATCTTTATCTGGGGAACTTCCCTCGAGTTGGCAGCCCTCCTACTGGGGCTGGCGGCACTTCTTGCAAGAGCCACTCCGCATTCCGCTAGAACAGCCGACGGCTCACTCCCCGCGGCTTCCTTTAGCACAATTCACGGTCGTACGGCATTGTCAAGATCATGCTGGAGTGCTAACTATGTTTTCTGGTATTGACATGCGCGATCCAGGTAGTTTAGTAGGTTTTCGGTGCTCGTTTATGACCATTCTTCACCCAGAAGCAACCAACAACTGCGCTGTTGGACGCATGTTCAACCCGTCGGAGCGGGTGATGCTCCAATGGAGTCTGCAATGGCGTGGGATCTTAAACTGTGACGGCGAACGAAGAGGCTTCCACAGGCCAAAGTCTGGATAGGTGGGGATGCCTTCCAGAATTGGAGGTTAGGCTTGCAACGTACGCCCCAAAAGTGCACAATCGGTACCGTCCCGTGCCGCGCAACGCGATCACCCAGCAAGCGAGGAAGATGCAGTTGATGCTGTAATTTGCGAAATGCCAGGTTTCATTGGACGACGCCGACGATGTGCCTCGAGAACGTGGCAGTGATGACGACGGTACTGACATCACCAGTACGAATGAGTCGTAGTCTAGTTGCGACGGAGTGAGAACGACAGGGAGTAGCTTCAATTGTCCCGCCTCCAGCGCTTCCTAGTTTCGGTAACGCCTGGGCATCTCATGCACCTAGCACGTGCATGTGCAGCCAATTGCGTTGGCCAATTGCACCTAAGCTTTAGCGTCAAGTCCAACCAGCAGCCAAGAATGCCAAAGCTCCCAACTCTACCAAAATTGGATCCCTGGAGTGCAAATGGATCAAGGAAAAGGAGATGCGCGCAATGACCAAGTCCGCAGGGACATCTCTTTTAGGACCAGTGACCACGAAAGCAACGAATGGAAACTAGTGACGCAAAACTATCGATAAGGTCACAAAACTATGAATAGTCGACTATAGAGAGTTTTTCGATAGTCAACTATTTGATAGCATTATCGATAGTTTTTCGATAGTGAGATTTCTTGCGACTATCGATAGCTTTGCATTACTAGAGTGGACACAGTTGCTGCACCGCCGCTCGCCTCCCTTAGGCCTCATTCACACAGCCGCTTTTTCGCCCCGCCCGGCGAAAACGCCGGCCGTCCTTTTCGCCAGGGGAGAAGGTGTTGGGACCGGTTTCTGTCCGAAATCAGGCCGAACGAGGATGTTCAACGTCCCCAGCACCGGCAGGAGACCGGGAACGCCGGCGCCCCGCCCCATCGAGGGACGGCCAATCACAAAATCGGAAACTTTTGCTGAATCTGGCGGATTCTCAAAAGTTGGGAAACCATAAGCACGGCCGCGGCAGGGGAAATTGACCGTACTGTGCCCTAACCGTCCTAACGAGCCAACGAAGTCAACAAAGCTCGTTTCGGGAAGGAGGGAGGCCAGCGAGACAACGGGCGCATTGTGTGATGTTTACGGCTTTTGAACAACGGGCATACAGAGATTTGGATTTACCGCTGAGCTGCTGCTCGAAATGGTGAGACCACATCGGTTTATTTGCGATAGACGTAAATGCGATTTTAGGGAAGAACAGCCGAAAAAAGAAAATGCGGTCGTCGATCATCGGGGACGAAATGCGGCGCAAGGAGTGATTGATGTGAAACGTGCTCGCGATGGGTCTTGTCGCTTTTGTTTCGAAACGTGGAGACAAATAAAATCAATGTTTTGAAACATGCAAGATCGTTATCCGCGACCCAAACGCAAGCTCCAAGGAACAAAACAGTTGCGGCTGCGCCCATCGACGCCGATAGTCCGCTACATTTGGTGGTCGACGCCGCCACAAAGCAGCCACAAATACGGGATTAAAAGATTGGTAGTAGAGATCGAGTGAAGTGTAAAATTGCGCACGAAATAATAGGTTATACCTGCTATACTGTTTCACAGAATACAAACGTTCGACGCGAAAATTGACAGGTGCAGAAAGATTTCTAAGCTAGGTGGCTTAGAAGGGGGCGCAGCCGCCAGCATCCATCAATTGCTATAGCCACCGCCGGGAGCTCCGTCGCCGCTGGTTCGAACACTCCTCCGTTCCTGCACCGTCCCGGCGAAAGCGCCCACGGCGCTTTCGCCGGGACGGGGCGAAACGCCGGCTGTGTGAATGAGGCCTTACTTCTCTCTTCGCCCAAACTCCCGTCTTCGTCATCATTGAAAGCTGAACTAAAGTTGGGATGATAAGTACTTGGGCTAGTTGGTGTCCCATTCGAAAAAATAAAGCGAGAAAAAGAAGAGGGAGTGATGCAAACTACTAGTGTCGCAAAACTATTCATAGTAAGCCGTCGACAGTACTATTGGATAGGTTTACGATAGTCGACTATCGATAATATGATAGTCAACTATCGATAGTCAGATTTTTGGCGACTATCGATACTATCGATAGTTTTGCACCACTAATGGAAGCCTGTACAATACAACGTTTCACTCAGTGTCACTCGCACAATTCTCATAGACCACAGTACAATCTTTTTAATAAATTCTCGGTTTATACCGTATTTACTCGCATAATGAACACGCTTTTTTCCCCTGAAAAATTAACACATATTTGCGGGGTGCGTTCACTATGCGGGATGAAATTTTTGCATTCTCTGGCAGAGAGATGCCTCACCTCCGGGCTGCTACTGTTGGCGTCCCCTTCAGCAGACTTCTTCCAGAGCAGCCGGCGCTTCTGCATCTGCTCGGCGTACTTGAGGGGGTTCACGGCCGAGGGGTTGTAGTAGCTGGGCAGGGCGCTGCCGCTGCTCGCCTGGGTCAGGGCCAGCTGCAGCCCCGCGGGGCCGGGGGCACCCAGGGCCTCCACGGGCATCAGCCCCGACCGGACCGCCGCTGCACGCGCTGCCGCCAGGGCAGGCGACACGCCGGGCGGCATGGTGGTGGTCGCCAGGGCGGCGGAGGCGGTGGACGTCGGCGCCGCCGTGGTGGGCATCGCGGTCACCAAGAACTGCTGCGGGTTGGTGGCGGTGGAGGCCGGAATCGCTGCGGGACGAGGGCGTAAATGAGGCTATGGCTAGTGATCGCTACACACAAAAAAAGAAAATAGTTCCCGATTTTGTTTTGTGCTTTACCTTTCTTTATTGGTTATATAATATTATTGCCTTTCCATACAGTGCCTTTTATGGTTTTATTCCTCTTTTCACCACCTGGTTCCCCCCCCTTTTTTTTTTTATTCCTTTTCAGTTGAGAGTCTGTGCGTGTGTTGACGTCACGTGACCCGACGTCATATTTTAGCAACCACCCATTGACGCTGACACAGTAATGTCACGCGTCACCATGACTTTGTGCTAAGAGTCACTCACATAAGCTGGCATGGCCTGTCGCATGTAAGGTGCTCACATGACCCACAGCACACAAACCACGTGACCGTGGCACCTACAGTGGCACCCCTTTAAATTTCGCAAGATGTTAGCCTTCTAAAGTTGGCATAAGATGGCACACTACAGCTACACGAATCACTTCTTCGCATTTACTAAAACATTTTCTGGATTAAAATGGGGCGGAAAATCGGCTCACAGATGCTATCGTGGTTGGCTGAAAGTTTGCTGCCAAATGATAGTATATTCACTGGGGCCGCTGTTACTGCATGTGCTGCCACACTGCGCGTGCGAACGGTGAGCTACCACGACGTTTGCTTTACGCCATGAAAGCTTTCGGCAGACGATGGGCCACTTTTTCACATCCTCATGCTAACATCATCGCCATAATACGACCGACAAATGCAAACTTTCATCAATTAATAAAATAAGATATCCTTATTTACCTGGCAGCTGATCTGAGCAGCACTTAGCAATCCAGCTACACAAAATAAATACTCTCAGCATTTGCACCGACGCGCCAACCTACCTACACAAAAATAAATATTCCCGGTATTTACATTTCAAACAAACCAGGAAAGTGACCTCACTGAGGGCGAGAGACGAATTCGAGCCTCCGAGAACCTGCAACGTGCGGCAGACAGCTTGCCCCAACTCGGAACAGCAAAAGCGAGAATTCCAGAAGAGACTCACCCTCCGGCAACACCGTGCCGGTCTCCCGAATGCCCACTCCCGGAGCACGCAGGGCCGGCTTGGCTCCCGCCGGCCGCTCCTGGGGCGCCTTTGGGCTTTGGCTGCGGCTACGGCTCGAGCTCCGGCTGTGGCTCCTCCTCCTCCTGCGGCGGCCGCCATCGTCCAGGTCTCGGCTCCCGTGTCTGTGGCGACGGTGGCGGTGGCGGCTCCCGCCGGCTCGCTCCCGGCTCCTCGACCGGCTGTGGCGGGCCCTCCTCCCGTGGCGGTGGTGCCGGCGGTGGCGAGGGGGGCAGTCCTCCTCCTCCTCCGAGTAACGGTGGTGGGACCGGGAGCGCGAGCGCGACCGGTAGCCCCGCGGTCTCTCCGCATCCTGGGAAAGAGAGGCGTCTAATATGGGGGTAAAGGCAGGCGTGTGTCACTAGGGGCTCCCCGGTCAATGCAGTACGGCATTGTTCCAAGAAAAAAAAAGAAGAGAAAACGGGTTCTACGCCACTCCGGTTCGAAAACTGTCGAAAGAACGCGTCTCCACGTCCCCCGGCGGGAGGACGGACCTCTTTGGTGCACAAGCGTTCGGAAAGCCGGCTCTAACCCTTCGGTCTGGGGTCTACGCTCTCTGCGCCTCGTCGATTCTGGCTCAGGCACGAGCCGTTCTTTCTTTTGCAGTTTCCAACAGATCGAGAACGCCAGGGAGTTCTTCCGGTTGTCCCGCCCCTAGCGCGAGCTTCCAACCTTCGATAGCGCTTGGGAGTCGCACAAGCTTTGATGGAGCAAGCACGTGCTGGAGGTCCGGTATTCGGAAGAGATGCCCCGCCATTCTCGTCTTGTCGGAGACCGTCGAGCGCTATGCGTTGCGTAAGCAGTCGTGATCGCATGCACTTTCCCCGGTGCTCCGTGACACTTCTGAAATACTCTAAAGAAAGGACGTAGGAGTATATAAGGGAGGCTGAATCGGGACAAGTCCCGATTCAGCCTCCCTTATTTTTGAGGTTACGCGGAGCAGCGACGGAAGGTGGATTGAAGCGAGCAATCTGCTGTGCCCGTTTCATCGAAATGTTCATTCTTTCCCACACTCTCTTTGAAACCTGCCGTAGTTTGTCGTCTACCTCAATTACCCCTTTTGTGACGTCGTAAGGTCTCAAAGAATTCTATTCCCCGAGCTGCCCGGGATATGCAAGAACTTGCCATATTGTCACCTGCTCTGCCGGCAAATCCCGAACTTCCTACTTGGATGTGCACCAAACGTGTCACAAACAAATTAACGGGGTATGCGGACGGCCAAGGAAGGGAGACGCGCTTTGTGAAAAGCTGCATATTGTGTTTTTTTTTACTGTTTTGAAAAGCCCACAAACCAGTAAGAGTACTGAGGTATAATGGAATAACACTCATGTTGCGAGGCAAGCATCGGACTGGGTTGTGAGGCAAAGAGCCGGTTAGTTTTCGCGTGGAGACTGCATCGGGACATTTCGTTTAAAACTCTAGATGAGAAAAAAAAAAAAAGAAAAGAAAAATGTAATAGCCCGGTGAGGCCAGGCACTACCAGAGAGACCGGGAGACATGACAAAGGCCATCTAATGGGTTTGTTTCAATACCTACGAGGCATTGACTGCCCTCACAATTACAGTCAGAGCAAGAAAAGGAGTACTGAAGTGCCCTGACCTGTTACAAAGTTACTAAGCTGATCTTTCAGTTACTAGACATAATAAGCTAAAGTAGACATGGCACTACAGGAAGCAGGCATCATCGAAAAACATTTGGGAATAGGGTAAAAGCGGCGTTGCCGAGACATTCACGAAAAACAAAAAAAGGAGACAATGAGAGGAGGTGATACATTGCATTTACCGTGAGCAGCGCTACGTACCTTAGCCCCTCTATGATGCAGGTCATCCGCCTGTGGTCGACAGTATGACGGTGCCAATCTCAAGTTGTTTCTTGGGTAGCAATGGTCATACAAGACGAGTTAATACCGAGAGAACTCCCAAGAATGCATAACTATTCTTTTTTTTTTCTCAAACTGTTACAAGAAACAGTCATAGGCTGCACGATTACACAACACCTAATACAGAACACTCAAGTGCACTGACGAGACTTACATCCCTCAACCAAGATACATATCAGCATTGAGGTGCTTTGCCCTTACGATGTCATGGTACTGATAGCGAATACGATAAGGAATTCTTGACTGAGGAAGACAATCTAAACAACATGGGAAATACACTGGAAGCAGACTGCAACCACAAAGAGCTTAGCAAGCGCCCCGTCCTAGTAGCTAGCCCCAGCACACGGTAGGATGTTTTACTGCGTCCTTTTTGGCATTCCAACGACACTACCCGAAATTCTGCCACAGCCTCCGCACACTCTTCGTGTCGTCATCGAGTATTGTTATTGGGACGCAAAAACTACCTACTGTCGGGGAGGAGACCCAACCGCTGCGACCCGAGTGGCTAATATTAAAACTAATCCCACGAGGACAAGAACAACAATGACGCGGTGCTCGGCCGACGTAGCCGAACACTCCGTCAGCGTTCGACTGGGGCTCGAATTCTCCCCTTGCCCGAGAAGGAGCTCTTTTGTAGCTACTCCGGCCTACGTGAACAATGCAGCATGCATGTGTTCGGCACCTGCTCAGCACAAAGGATAAAGGGGATCAAGCCCCCATTCTTGGACGTCTCCTTCAAACAAAGATCCGGCTTCCGAAGTCCCGCCAACATCACTCTGTTTATGGCCGACTCACACGACAAACCACACCGCTACTTTCGTCTCTAGGAACTGACCGTGTACATAACCGTCACGTCATTGATTCCTGCGATCCACGCCTCATCAGCAGACATGCGCCTCTTCACTTGCGGACTTTAGGCGGACGATTGACTTGAAAAGCGTTTAGTCTGGTGACAGTACAAAGGTTTCTTTGTTGTCTCGTCTGGATAATTAAAACAAAGACGACACATCATTGTGTTTTGTGCATTCGCTGGTTCATTTTGTCCCGCAATTCTTGGTTCGACGCATGAAAGAAGCCACAGAATCTTTGCACAGCTGACGCGACACAGGTTCCTGTACTCCTCCGGGTCCACGTCAAGAAGCTTCTGTCAAAATTCGTCTAGCATGCGGCAATCTCTTTTGCACGTCCAATCAGCCTTTCACCCAGCAAGACTTTTCTTGTGGCTGTAGCGTACTGAAGTGTTGTGGGCGAGCGCAAAACGCGTGAAGGTATCTCTAGACGCTCCTCCGCGAGCCCAGGACCTCTTCACCTCTATGCCAAAGCCTTTTCAGCAAGACCATGTCTGTGTCAGTCATGCCTTGGGTTAGTAAAGCTTGTGGCACCTTGTGCTGAACCTATTACAGTGTTCTGTTTCACTTTGTCCGTAACAGCGGTGCACAATTCTCTATCGCAGTTGTGAAATTCGGTTTCCCTCTTAGACAACGATGCCACAGTGCGACATTGGAGTTTCGAGGCATTTTGGGACCGCAAACAGGTTCGAGCCATCCTTAATGTCGTCTGCTTGTCATCTCCTCCTTCGTCTGGATGCGCCTAGGTGACGGACCAACCGTAGAAGCGCCGCCACGTGACCAATCCGTCTGCGGATCAGTTTGTCATGTGAATCGGCCATTACTGCGGGCACTTTCTACGTCACACTCTACCCCGCACTCCATCCAGGGAGACAACGCAAAGAACCAAGTCTACAGGCCTCATGTCGGGTAAACACCGATCTCCAAGGAAAACAGGCTAGACGGACCATCCCCTATATATATAGTCAGACTTCCTCGCCAACGGTCTATTGCAGGTTTAGAACAGCAGGACAAGCCTATTCTATGCTGCCCTCTGATCACCACGATTGGAGGTTTTCTCCTCTCCAGCCAACAGCCCCTAGACAACTAGGCAGGAGGGCTGAATTTTCAACATACCCTAAAGATGCAAATGCAGGGCCAGGATTGGACACATCATAGGCGTTCGGCTAAGACTCGTGTCCTTCCTGATTGTCCAATCCGTGTCCTCCATTCACCTCTTTAGTCAAGGCTGGTTCATACTTGCGCGTCGACTATGTTGCGCTGCGCTGCGTTGCGTCGTGCAGCACAGCACCTTCCCATTGGTTCGTCATAACTGTTGCCATAGCAACAGCTCGATGCAAGCAGTCTTAACGAGGCCGAAGTGGTTGTAGTCGCACTCAAATGCAAGTGAGTGAACGAGCCTTTATATTGGAGGTGTTGCTCCAGTGGGATGAGCCTGTCCTGCTGTTCTACACCTGCGACAGACTAACACTCCGTTCAGCCTTTCGCAAGCAGACGGAATCCCACCTGCTGATGTCACAACGGGCTCGAGGTCAATCAAAACTGGGGAACACATAGAAGCGTCTGATCGGAAAACAAATCTAGGCCGTGACAAGCGTGCACAGGTTACCGCAGAGTCAATTTTCTTTCTTTGCCAATACCCAATCGATCAATCGAAAACAGATATAGCATAATCGCTTAAGAATCTTTTTTTAAGAGTGGCACGCACTGTCAACGATTACGGCCTTACATTTATGCGCAAGTATTAGAGCAAAGGAACATGCAGGCTGCTAAAACTACAGATTTGTCTTTTTTTAGCGTCTGCTGCGGACTGGATGGCAATCAACATAATAATAACAACAAATCGAGAACACGATTAAGAAATAAAATTGGGTTATGTTGCAGTGAAAAGGCCTACCATCCTTGAACCAGACCCGGACGATTTCTCAGTCTTGCCCGGGGAGTTTTTGGTCATTTCTGAAAAAAAAAAAAAGAAGAAAAAGTGACTATGAACTTTTAGGAAACGATGTTTTAGACAATGCACTAAAAAAAAAAAAGAGAGAGAGACATTGACCGATCATATATTCCGCTCCAAACGAATTAGGCTTAAGAGTGGCAGAGGCATATTCTGCCGCTACTACGTGAAGGAGGATTATCATGAGTACGCTGAAGTAGAAAAACGATCTTATGCACATTGCAGTCCGTCTTAATTGGCATTGACACGAAACTTGCCTCTTTAAATACAGTTTGCGTCGGCTCCCGAAGCAAATTATCGCTACTGGCAGCAAGCAGCACGAACAGCCATAAGCCAAACAACGAAAGTGGATAGGTGAATACCATGGTGAATACCAACGACCAACGTTGGTGAATGCACATGGCTGCTTACTGAAAATTGGACAATGACTGCCGTCATCTGTTGCCAGTAATTGTAAACTTTGAATGACATTGAGCAAAGTGACGTCAAACAAAAATTAAGTAATGTTGTTACTTCATAAAATAACTGTTTTAAAATATTCGCATTATTTTGTTGTACAAAATTATACATATTTTTTTTCTTACAAATCAGGCATATATTTTGATTTAATTTTAACTCTGCCCAAACTAAACGAATTAAAACACTTTTAAAAATACCACTACTTCAGAATATTGTCCAATTTGTTTTTATTCTCGTCATTTTATTAAGAAGCGCCTGCGTCAACTGCGCCTGCGCCTGTAACGGCAGTGACGGCAGCGCAAGATTCAAAATGGATGTTCACAAAAGATGCCATCGAGCTTTGGACAAGCGCTGGCGCACAATCGAGAAACTGCGTGAGCTAAATAACCTCCAACAAGCGGTGGTAAGATGGTTTGCTCGTTTTTAGAGTCCCTATTTTCTGCTTCACGTTTTATGTTTCGGTTTCGCGGCCACGGTAGCGTTCCGGGCGCGCACTCAAGGGCCTGCTTTGATATCTCTGCGTGAGATATGCCAGGAACACAGGCAGTAGCAGTGGCGTAGCCAGGAATTTTTTCGGGGGAAGATGGCTGGGATGTCTATGACTTGGGGTACGGAGAGGGAGAAGGGAAGGAGGGGGGCGGGGAGCTAAAGCTTCATTAGCCTCCTGGCCACTGGGCGGTAGCTCTATGCTAGAGCCTTTTAAAGCTTCGGGCACACTGCCCATACATCAGACAAGAGACAGTATGCAAACACTATCCGGGGTATGCTTTTCCTCGTGTGCTTTCAGATTGGTCACGCAAAGACTGTCTCCAGACAGTTTTTTTTTTATTATTATTTTTTGTACAATTGTATATATATTGTAAGAGTGCATGGGTCGGTGTTGTGGGCACACTAATTGCATGGGCCTTCCCTTAACACTAGCACGCCTGTACATTTCTACCTCCCAAGTACAATAGATAATATCAATATCAAAATGTATGAAGCAAACGTGTCCGCAGATGTCGTCGTGTCTGCCGCAAACACCGTGTCTTCTGTAGGACGTACGAGCAGTGGGACTACAGCTCAACACTTCTCTGTCACAGTGCAAGCTCCTGGTAGCGATACCGCTTCTATGCGTAGCGCAAATTTGTCTGCTTTTCGCACAGGGGTTGCGGTGATGTCAGAACGCCAAGCTCCGATGGCTCTGATTGGAAGGGCAGTGGGTAGGCCTTGGGGCGTTCAGCATTGAGGTCTACCCATTGGCCTTCCAACTGGAGCTCGACGTTCTGACTTCGCCGCAAGCCCCGCGCAAGAGGCAGACGAACCAGCACACGCCCGTTGCCTTCTGTCGTGCTTAAACAGTGTGTGCATGTTGAAACTCGCGAGACGCCCAAGTGCTATCGAAGGTGGGAGGCCAGCACTGGAGGCGGGACATCTGGAAGACCTCTGTGCCATTCTCATCCTTCCAGTAACTATATATAGGGCTGCGCGAAAACCCTCGATTCCCATTTTCCTTTGTCGGCTTCAGAGAACGAGTTCCCATACTTGCTTGCAAGCTTCCAACCCCTAAATCCGGGGGCCTCCTTTTTTGTAGAACAGGTACTGAAAACATGCTTTGCAGCTAAACAGAAAGGTCAGTCTGAAAATTAGGTCAGCCAGCTGCGCAGGGCCCGTGGGAAGGCCGAATGAACATTAATTGCGCCTGCAAACCGGGTGTAATCGGTGTGATCCATATGTCACACCCTCAAACTTTGTAGCAGTGACCAGAGTGAGGATCCCGAATTAACCCTCGGTGCAATGCTGGTCACCTTTGTGTTTATGTAAGCAAATGTACTGGCCTTGTAGATATAATCTCACGAAATCATATTCGCAACTCCAGCAACCTATAGGGGGCGCCACCTCGGAACAAACATGGCGGCTGGGAACAGGTCGCGTTGTGTCGGTTGGGCTGGCTGAACGGGAGGTGCATCGAATTTAGCAGATTTTCTTGGCTTCATGCCCTATTCCTAGATGTTTGAACTGCGACGGCTAAGTGTGCCCTGTACACCTGAACTGCAGGTTATAATTTTATTTTCCCTGTGCTGTGTATTCTTTTCATACCAAACTTTTGTTTCAGAGATTTAGGTCGAAACGGAAACTATGGGCTCTGGAGTGGCGGTATTTACATCTAATCAGTTTTGAACGGATAACGACGGCGGCGATGGCTACTGAATTGTGCCAACGAGCATAATTTTCGGCTAGCTCGCTTGCCTCGACTATGCAATTTATCTGTCCGCGAAATCAAACAAAAATCTTCAAGCGTCAGCTCGGACAAAAACACAGGCTGTACAAAAATTACGAAAATTAAGCAAGATTCCTTGAGCCAAGGAGCATGTTTACAAGCTAGAGCCCTATTAAGCGGATAATAATTATATTTCAATACAGGTTTTAGTCTACATCACGGACTCATTCTGACGAATAATCTGGTTATGTATGATCCTACGTATTTTGTCCCACTAAAGCGATATTAGCATATTTTTTTATTGAAATTTGAACTTAGTTGCCTAGCTATTAGGTGTACTGCAGAATAAAATGGATTTTACCAAAAGTGAGACAGTACTTCAACTCAACCAAATGATTCTAGCCGGCAACACGAAGATGAATGTGGACAAACTGAAGAGACAATCTTCATCGGAGATTCACGCAGACCCCACCTGGCATCGAACTTGACTTTGAACCCTGAACGGGGACATTGAGTAAATTGCGGACAAATAACATTTTATGGTCAGACAACCTAAAAAAATGTAGGTCATATTGCCGCTGGTTGCAATGGGGGCATCGTATAAATTTTAGAGGTGCAAGAAATTGTAATGTTGTGACAGATTTCTGACTTCGATAGATGCGTCCACCACCTTTTCAAAGCAGACACTTGCCCCCATTAATCGTATGCAGTGGTCAGGTTTTCCAAAGACAGGTAATCGCAAAATCGTCTCAACTTCTTCAGTGCGCTCGACGGACTTTTTCGGCGAGGAGCAGCCAAGAGGAATAGCCAACGCACTGACCGGTGTGGGTGACGGCTCCATTTGCTGGCTAAGCAATCAGAACCAAACTCTGGAAAGCAGCTATTGAACCTTTGCTTTCACTTGATTGCAACACTTGTATCCCCTCCAGCAAAACACGGACTCATTCACCCCCAGTCTGCTGTTCTGCATCACTATGAACAAATCACTTATCAGCTGGCAAGTAGTCGTCACTTTAAATGTGATTCGAGACAGAAAAGCACTCAAACCCTCTCTTCGTGATTCCACCCTATCCAAGAAATCGAAAGCATGCAACCATGCGTTGTGGAGTAAGCGGGCTTTGAAATACGTAATGGAGGAAACCAATCTACTGAGGCTTCACCTCACTAATGGACAGTCCGGCACAACTGAGGAATATTCAGGCTTTTGTCAATTTACATTGTTCCCCACCGCGCCAACAACATGTGTCCGCGAAAGCCGCCAGAGATGTGGAGCGGCGCAAAAGCGGCCTTTTCCAGCTGGTTCCCGGTTTTCCCGCTATGTGCCATCTATTTTGCTGCAGTCGCAAATACTTCGCAACCCTGTTCAAGGCCACTGTTTTTTTCCACAAATTCTGGCGTCCGCTTTGATCTGCTGGTGTTCTTGGTTTCGGCATCAGGGCTGCTGGAGCATCGCATTTGTGCGAGAGCACATGCAAATGAACCGTAAGATTGAGGCACATGCTTGTGCCGGCAGCTTTAAACGGATACTACAAGGAAATTTTGGTGCTTATTTCTTGGTTTCTACTTGTTCAAGGGAGCAGTATCACATCGGACACACCAATCTATTGTTGAAAAAGACACAAAAACAGATTTTAAAACGAAGTAAACGATTAGCAAAGGGCACTTGGTGGATGTCGCTAAAGCCTTGTTCGTAATGTCCGTCTAGGAACCTCGACAGATAATGACGATGCCTGTCTCGCCTAGAACTATACAGGGGAAGGAGGAGCTCTTCTTTCACTGGGACATTCTTTTGTGTGTCCCAGACAAGGTTATAGAAGATTAACCGATCATCGAAATTCATACAAAAGCAGCTTCGGGGTTAGTTGCGGTGGCCAAATCACTGACGTGCTTCGGCAGCTTTGGTAGCTGGAACAGCTAAGGCATCCTGTCGATGTCAGCATCACAGCAGTTTTGTTCGTCCCGAGACAATTTCCGTCACGATTGCGCAGGATGTCATGTGCTCTCCGCTGGCTGCTGTCCTAGCACTTGCCAGAGTGGGCCATTTATGGCGAAAAATACAGCCGTCAACGTGCTATTGTTATTTACGGTTGTTGTGGATCACATTCAGCCTATTTCTGAACATGACAGGCATATTTCAAATTTTGTTGGAAGTATCCCTTTGAGTGGTGTGCACTAAGTATGAAATGGGGTCTATGCCATACTCTGTGGTTTGTTTTGGCCACTAGAAACAAAACGAGCAAAGGTCTGTCTTGGAATGTCCAGATTTTAGAACAAGGCACTCTAACAGCTGCCTACATCTGGCCTCTTTCTCGTGTAGAACCTGCCTTGACATGCAAATGACAAGTGATCTTTAATGCAGAAGGGTTTGGATTTGGGCTAGTTGGTTGAACATGTTTAGGGGTTAAAAGCGCTAAAAACGACGGACGAGTAGGAGAGACACACACCACAGAAGCGCTCTGTGGTGTGTGTCTTTCCTACTCGTCCGTCGTTTTTAGCGCTTTTAACCCCTAAACATGATCTTTAATGATTGGCAGACTTTTTTCCATGTGACTGCCCGTTTGAAGGCTGCATACAAAACCTTGAGGTTCTTCCAATGGAATGTGACGCTTATCTCTGTAACTTAAATATGTACTAAAATACAAATAGGTCTAGGAGAAAAAGAAAGGACAAAAAAATGCCGAGAAGTGTCCAGCAAAAATTAGAAAGTAAACCAGTAGAGTATTTGATCAAACAGAGAATATGTGATGTCATTGTCTAAATATTCTTGCACCTTTGCTGGCAGCTAAAGCAGGTGCTCAAGCTTTCAGGATGCATACTTCGTGGCAACCATGGGGGCCTATATAGTGCACGGAACACATGCGAAAATAATTCAAGCAGTCCACCAATTGACAATATTCACTTGCAGTATTTTGAGGAACAAGCAAAACCCCTCTTGCAAGAAACCTTCAGTTATCTGCATGTCGGAGCTCTAGGTGAGTTGTTCTAACTGCAGTGATGCGATTCCTGCACCATTTGTGCCAAACTGTGCCAAAGTGCTTACCCTGTTACATCCTGCTACATTTGACCAAAATGTGAGGAATTTGCGCAAACATTCTGCCAAAAACTTAATTTCAATTGAATGATACTGAAAGCGTAATAGCTCGGGCCTCGCTGCTTGGCCGGACCCTTACCATATGCTTATGCAAGTTTTCATAGCTTTTGATTATCGTCTCAAATAACGTACAATTCGATCACAGTTCGTAAGAAAGACTGACAGTACTCGCACGTTTCACCATAATTCTCATGTTTGTCGTCTGTTCTAGTCTTGTTGAGTGCGCTTTTCACAGCGCACTGGTGTATTGGAGAGAAGCGACAACCGCGGAGCAGGCATCGCGATTTTGAGTGCCTTGCTTCGCTGCAGCATACCTCCGTGCTAAGGGGAAAGCATGCCTCCAGAACGAGACGCGAAACAATTCCTGAATACAACTTCGGCTCGTATATATGATAGACTGCTATATCCTTGCAGTACCTTCTTCCAGTTCGAAATTTAACGAGGATACTTCGGTATTGCAAGAACATTGATAAGCACTCTTTTGTATGTTTTATTATTTATGCTAACTCATTCGTTTAACTATCACTTTTCTATAGATGTAAGTACATTAGAACTAAATTGGCAGGGGCAATGGATGACACCCTGTTTTTCCTTATCTAAGCCTCTAGTCAATGCATAACCATGAGTCAAGCACCTCTGGCGTGTGCATTATTTTTTGCAAGTTCTGTGGGCTTCTCAACTGCTTTATTGCATCAATGTTTGTAATTTGTTATTTGAGTAAAGTATTATTATTACTAATATTGTTATCTTGATAATGATGATGCTGGGAATGGGAGGGCTCCTCAGCTATCAATTAACAGAGATGAGCATCCCTCAATATCAGAAGGTTTGAGAACCTTTGCCTCAAGGAGACAGATGATTTCATGACATTCTGTTGATTTATACAAAATTTCCAATATTTCAAAATCTGGTTGCCATTTAATTAATATTATAACAAGTCTCTCCTCATTCTCGGCCAGAGACAGGTCTTTCTGATATATCCCTTTAGCACAGCGAGAAAATTGTACTTTTGCAGCTCTTTCAGTGGTGTGATTAGGGTGTGCCGGGATCCTAAAATATCACTGTTTTTTTGTTTGGTTTTGTTTTCCAGAGGCACCTCAGAAAGGTTCGAGTGACCTGAATGTGAAGTTGCTGGAGTTGAAGCGTGACATCATTGCATTGGCTCAGCCCCAGCCTGATGATAGAACAGGGATCGATCTCAGTTCGAGGCTTTCACAGTAAGGAACAGCATTCGCCATTACTTCACCAGTCCATTCTATCCTGGAGACAGAAATGGGATTGAAATTAGAGATATGACTGTCGATACGTTGTCCGCCGTTCATACATGCCAACATGTGTCCCCGCTTTGGAGGTGAAATTTGGTAGTGCAGTACGACTGCAACGGCCAAAGCAATCTCTACTAACGAACCGTATACTGCATGGCCATGCCCTAACAGGGGTAGCCCTGTGAAGTCGCCAGAAATGTGGCAGTCTCGATATGAGGCGTGGTTTCAGCAACACTCTGAAGCCATTCAAGCTATGTTTTCATGTACAAAGATCTGAAATTCGAGGAAAGTTGAAAACTTTAGTGGGGCTTAAACGGGCACTAAAGTGTGTTTTGAGATCCTTGTTTTATAGTCATAACTCCATCTACGAGCCCTAAGTATCCTAATAAACCCGAAAGTACATTACATGCATGGCCAGTTTGCATATTTAAAAAGTTATCAAAGGTCCTGACACTTACTGGTGGCGCAGAATGACAGATGGCACCACCGAACTTTGCTGAATGTGGTCGAACGACGTATGGCGCTTGTCAGCCACTCGCAAGTGATGGGTTCCCGCGTGGACGAGCGGCCGACTTCGGAAAGTGATATGTAATTAGAATTAGTCCCTCCGTGCTGATCCTCTGGCTTTGGTTTTACTTTGTTTGTTTTCCGCTGCAATAAGTGTGGCTCCAGAACGAAAGACGTTTCGGGTTGTGTCTTGACGACATCACCCGAAACAACAGTCTAATACTCTGAGCAAAAATATTAACTATTTCCTGGGATGCCTGTGGCTCGTCCCTCCCATTCTGGCACTCAAAGCCCACCTGTCAAAAGTTCCTCAGAGATCCGGGCGAAATTTCGACAACCAAGAACCTGCCGCCCTTATGCACAACTGTCCCCAGCGTTCGGGACATTCGCCCTTTGCACCCTCTCTCAACCATCCTCTGTAAAATGCCATAAGAAATGGAGTTTAGCCGAACGGCTGCAGAAGTTATATTCCCGTAAGAATTATAGATGGCAAAAATGTAATATTAATTCATGCTAATTAGAACCTCAGGAACTTACACTTTTCATTCCTTCTCCCAACGTATTCTTTTTGTGTTGGGTTCTATGGGCGACCTTTGGAATGTCTCGAATTTCTACGCATCCTTACAAACAAATGTAATAGCGATGAGGGTTGCAGTATAATATCGGACTCGTAGCGTGCATTTTGTACTAAAATGTAAAGGGGTTGTGCAATGGCGTTGGGTTGAATCATTTCTCACTGTACACAAGCAATGACTCTAGCATACTCGCACGCAATACCACTTACCAGAAATTTTTGTTTGTCGTGATGTAATTTCGAGGATAGAAGTGGACTTTTTCCTTCAGTTTCTCATTCATGATACTTGATAACATAGTAAAGGGGATTGCACGGTTATTCTAGTCGCAGGGATTTCCCCGTGAGGATGATATTCAGATGCGGCTCACATGTTCGGCATGAGCACTGCGTGAACCCTCGGCTTGAGCCTGTGACAGTTGACTCCTCGACGACGTTTGAGCAGTAGCTCGTGTCACATATTGCTGCGGTGATGGGAACATGTGAACCTTCACAACGTCTGGAGCTTCGCAGGAGCCTTGCACTTTGCCAACCCCCAGCACGTGGCTGTGATGAACATCGGCGGCATATAATCGGCACCAGGTCGTGTGGTTTCTTGTTATGCCTGCGAGTAGAGATGGAACGCTGTTCGTTTTTCTCAAATGTTTTCCTGCGACTGCCATTGTGCGGAAAAAAAAGACTAATGCGCGTTTCGTAAGGTGTCCACATGGAGGATTAATTATATGCGGAATTTAGTGAAAGCAAAACAACTGTTCTATTTCCCTTTTTGGGTTTGCATAAATACTTATTATTCCTCAGGAAAAAGACGGAATGTCCCGCAATGTTGCCCGCGTGACAGTACTAGTGAAAGGTTGATGATTGGTTGGGGTACCGGTGGCTTGACTCTAATGTCTCTTCTTTTCTGCCTTTGCAGGCAGCTCGAAAACATTTTCAAGCGGGGCAAAGCCATATTGACTGGAAGCGTAACGGCTCCCATAAACATATTTTCGGTGGACCGGAACTTGGCCGAAAGAGTGGTACGTCTGTTGGCTGTGGGGACGTTTTCTTGTCGGTCATTCCTGTCGTGCTCCTAAAATGCAGGATGTGGCATTGATTATCTGCTCAGTATAAAGTGCAAGGTACTTGAATAGTGTGTGCAGCTTTCAGTCTCTTGTAGGTTCCTTGGCTATCGTAAATTCTATGAAGAAACAATAGCAGTGCGGGCAAGCGTGTGAGAGTTTACCATGGAGTCAATTGACCCGTGTTTGTTATAGAAGGAACTCTGGAAGATGAAAAAAGTATGATGGATGTAAAATATTTGGGGCACGCAATGTCTCAAATGCATCTTCCGCATTTATAGATTGTGTGGCTTATATATCCTCCTTCTTATAGTTGCAAGCAGACATTTCTTCATACTCTCATACAAACCTACTTGCGCAGTTGGCCGGCAACAACCACTGACAAATTCAACTGAACAGACTTTGAAACACTTTCTATAGGAGTGCTTTAATTGTTCGCCCTGCATATTTATAAGAAACCTTCACCTGATTCACAGTTTAAGATATATATGGGTGAGGACACGCAGTATGGCAAACGCTGCGACGCGATCGACCAGATAAAGTCCTCTTGGTGCGCTCCCAAGTAGCCTTAGAGAAACTATGCAGGCTCTGCTTGCAAAGTCATACTATAGGGTTCCTTTTTCTTGCGCCACCAACTTCGTATTGGCGGAGAAGCGGTCACGTGCACCGAACTGGATCCGACCTTCACGAGGAAAAAGGACCTTGTAGGCACCGAGTTTCGGACAGAGCATGTTTCTTGCTTTGCATTTGCGAAAAACACATCATACACTAAAATTTAACAAACTTGAAGGTTCCTTGACCATTGAACATTATGTGTACCCACTGGGTACAGTATAATTGCATTGTTTTATAACGCGAGTGATGTTTTAAAACATGTTTCCAAAGTCTGGGAAGCAGACGACACGGAGAACGATCGCGTTGCTCGCGTCTGCGTCGCTCACGAAGTGACACGCAATGGGCACATTTGGGCACTTTGGACCAGTCAACGACGCATAGCTACGGCTTTCAAATGGACAATGTTTTCATGGGCTACTATGTTCTACCAATGGCAAATAGAAAATAGGAGACAAATGACGAGACAGTGGTGCACATGGAGTGAGTCATTGCACTTTATCTTCTCTGTTCTGCATGCCGCAGCAGCTGCCTCACAGCCCCGTCACCCGCCCCTCCAGATCTCCTAAAGCAGGAGAGGTCGCTTCCCGCAGTGCGGCCTTCGATCTAACAAGGCCGCCCCGCGAGCACCATTGCGATACTGTGCTCCGCAAGCGGAGCATATGCAGTTACTCTAAGTAGCCTCAGCTGACAGTGCCTCCGCCGTCCGGAGGGCGCAAGTAAAAAAAAAAGAAGAAACAAACTAAATTTTTAAGAAGTGTCCTTTCCGGGCGTGCATTCTTATTCTTTTCTACTCGGAGCATCTGCTCTGACCTTGATGGACACTGGCATGAACACTGCGCTTGAGATCTCTCTGCTTCGACGCATTCATAAAATAGTTATTACCACCGTTGCACAAAACTAGGGTCAGTGACAAAGCAGTGTCCAAGTAACACCCATAGCGCAAATGCCAAGCTCTACATGATGTGCCGCACCTGAAAAACAACCTTAAAAATGAGCATGTTTCCCATAGAGAAGCATGAGAAATTGGGTTCGTGACCGGCTGCCATTAGCCGCATATCAAGGAGCCATCTGGTGCCATTGCCTGCAACCAAGGCAAGGACAGGACTTTATCTGGCTGCCGCGACATGCGGAGTGTCCACACCTATATATATCTTACACCGTGACCTGAGTTAATTGTGCATCGAATTTCGTCAAAAACAAAACAAACTAGTATAGACCACTTACAACGTAACCGCGTATAGTGCAGGACCGGGTATAATGCGGCATTTTTCAACCACCGGTTCGCCTTTCATACAACTTCATGTAATTTCATACCGCTTAAAATGCAGGCGCGCGAAGGGAAATACTGGTTATAGTGTGGTTTCTGGATTAGCCCACCGACCCCGCCGACCGGCCGGTGCAGCGAGCATGCTTCCGATAACTACGCAGCAAGTTACAACGCAGCGAGGTAGCGAGGTGCGACCGACACACACACGCGCGTGCTCAACTCCGAAAGCCCCATCGAGCTACCCCCAAGCCTTTCACCCTTTCGATTTCACCCCCTCGCTCGAGCGACGCAACACCAACCTCCTTCCTACACCGCGCGCGCGCGCAAAATGAAGGCTGGATAGTTTCTAGTTTCGCTTCTTGCAGTTTGCTAACTTGCTCCACGTCGTCTGTTTGGACCGCGTGTGGATCGCGTCAAGCATATCGTGCGCAAATCGACCGTCCATCCCGATCTCTCCGTCTACCAAGCCCAAGATGGCCGAGAAACGACAAGCCCCGTCTGTCGAAACTAAACAGAGCATCAACAAAGATGTCGAAAGTGGCATGAAAAAAAGCTTCCGTCGTGGCCAAGTACAGCGTCGCTGACATGACGGTTTTTACTGTCTGGAAGAACCGGGAGCAGGTACGGAAGCACCTACAGCAAGATTCTGCGTTGCTCTCAGGAAAGAGGATTCGTACGTCAAAGTATGAGGACATCGATGAAGCCTTGTTTAGGTGGTTTCGCAAAGTGCGAGCCAAGAATGTCCCAATAAGTGGCTCAATGCTACAAGCGAAAGCTAAGTCCTTCGGACATTTGTTCGAACACGAAGGCTTCAACCCCCTCAACGGATGGATCCAGCAGTTTAAAGATCGCCATGGGATTAGTTGCAAAGTTATCTCGGGCGAAAGTGGAGAAGTCGACGACGCCAGCATCCAGGTGTGGTTTCACATTCATCTCGAGACGATGCTTTCTGCGTATGCGGACAAAGACATCCATAATGCCGATGAAGCTGGTCTGTGCTACAACATGCTTTCCGATTGCACTCTCGCGATGAGAGGTGAATCCTGTTCCGGCCGCAGAGTCTCAAAGGAACTTGTCACGGTTTTGTTTTGTGCAAACATGGACGGCTCCGACAAGCGGCGCTTGTTTATCATCGGGAAATACAAACGACCCCGTTGCTTCAAGAAGCGAGAATGCCTGCCTGTGGTGTTCACAGCAAATGGAAAGGCCTGAATGACCCAAGAGTTCTTTGCTAGTTGGCTGCAAAGTTTCGATTAGGCCATGGTCGCAGAAAAGCGGCTCGTCATTCTTATTCAGGACAACTGCAGCGCTCACAATGTGCAGTCACAATTAAGCGCGGTCAGTTTGAAGTTCCCGCCGGCAAACACCGCTGCTAAAAGCCAGCCTCTCGATCGGGGCGTCATCGCTACAGTCAAGGCGCTCTACAAGAAGTGCATGTGCGAAAGAGTTGTCTTAAGTTGCAACGAGAAGAACCCCTCAAGGTGAACTTGAGGGGCGCCATCGACATGATCACCGCGTCGTGGTGGCAAAGTAAAGGCTACTTGCCACCACAGCAAGTAGCCTTTACTAGCACTCACTCGAAGCAAGTGCAGATTTTCGCGACTCCCGTGACATACGTTATATGCTGTCTACACTTAGTACCAGGATGGAAACAATGGTCCACGCACAATGAATCGCCCCACTATATCTTCTCTGTTCCCCCCTATCTCAAGTACAAGAATCAGAATGTCCAGTTCAAGGTTGCAATATCCCCCCCTCCCACTCGACACGCCCACCAAGGGCCGTTTTGCACACTTGCTTTGAGCATGCTCTTTGCTTTGTTTTCTAAACGCTTACGACGCGAGAAAACACCGCATCAGAGCCGTCTGTAGGTTGCCTTGTAACTGCATAGAATTATCGACCAAAGCTTTTGCAGTACTTGTGAGGTCAAACCTATGCAATATCTATGAGAAATGGTCGCTTATAACATTGTCAGAATTATTTCGAGCCTGCAGTAAATGAATGATGCTTAAAAAATTATAAAAATATATGCGCAGGTGGAAAGGGTTCCGGAACCACCCAACAGATGATGCCATGTAAGCTGTTAAAAGCAAATGCATCACACTCAAGCAGACTAAAGTGCGTATGTGCGAACCAGCCTTAACGATGCTCATACCAAAACGACCATTGTAAAAACCACGGTGCAGAGGGACGACGAGGAGGGGAAGTAGGGACTGGAAAGTAGGGATGGGGAATCGCTGAACAGTTGTGAGAAGGAACATCTGGAAATTTGGCCTATACTTTGAGACCTCTGCAATTTCATTGTTGAATTGAGAATAAGTTTTATTTTCTTCCATTTTTTATATTACTTTCTGTTTTCTTGTTTTGTGATCTCATCTGAGGAAAAATTTGCAGAATTGTTCGGGCGGTTCTAACTCCTTGAACCAATTGTCTTACAATGACGCAGTAATGAATGGTACAGTGAAGATCGCATATAACGTATGTCGCGAAAATCCACACTATAAGCGGTACCGCGCTATAACCAAAACATCAATTTTTCAGGCCAAAATACATGCCATGAGACAATTACCTTTGTAAAAGAATTTATTTTATGTTAGATGAAAAATAAAGCTTAGTTTGACGAAAGACTTTATTTCACCAGACTAGTACACTTCTCTCTCAAGTGTGTCACACATTTTGAAAGAAATGAGCGACTTTTGCCTGGCGCAGCCTTTTAACGACGTTGCGGGTTGCGGACGGACGTTGCGAGCATTCAGGATTGCTAACCCTAATCACTTTTCTCCAGCGATGAAAACGCGTGAAAATTCGCATCTTTTATACGATACGCGCCAGTAATACCTTCAACTTGAGCACAGGCATGAAATGCTCCAAATAAGAAATCCGGGCGATGTTCGAAAACCTAAATGCTTAGAAAGCACCACTGTAGTCGAAGTAAACAAACACGACGACACGAGCATTTCTGCCGCCTTGAGAGTGCCGCCGCGACATCGCCGCACGTATTGTGCTTGCGGCTAGCGCCGTTATCTAGTGTCACACAGGGAAGCGTGCTCGCTGCGCCGGTCGGTCGGCGTGGTCGGCGGGCTGTTACAGAAACCGCACTATAACCGGTATTTCCCTTCAGGCGCCTGCATTTTAAGCGGTATGTAATTACATGGAGTTCTATGGGAGGCGAACCGGTGGTTTAAAAAAGCCGCGTTATACCTGGTCCTGCACTATAAGCGGTTACGTTGTAAGTGGTCTATACTGTATTGAGGTCGTACGGCTCGAATAAATGCCATGCTCTCTTAGGGCTGTTTTTTGAGAACATTTTTGTACCACAGTTGTACAGACAATAAATGTTATTTGATATGTAAGAGCAGTTGTAGTAGAACTTGCACAGGTGTTTATGCAGCTTGACACCAATCTGCACAGAGATATCGTACAATAAAGAGTTTTAGTAGACCGTGTTCCCCTCTCCGCTAAGCCCCTCCGCTACCCGGAACTCTACAGCCAAGGCCATCGGCACACAGGCGCAGTGGCGGTTTCTTCATTGTGGAGGGCTTAGCAGGGGGGAAACACTGCCTACTAAAACTCCCTAATATCTTACCAGTGTTCTCTTGGGGAAATGTGACTTTTAACGTTAGATCCTAATTAGCTTACCACACGGCAAGGATCATGCAAGAGCGCTCAGAACGTACTGCTTGTCCAAACCCAAGCGCCTGGGAGTGAGATTTAAGGACGTGCGTTTTTGTACTTTGGCTAAATATAACCCTGTACAATACTTTCGCACCACGTTAATACTGCAAGGCAGGAAATGTGTGCAAGTCGGTTGTAACATTCTTGGCTCGGTTTCTGCACAACTCTTGTTCTTCTGCCTTCTCGCAGCGTTGTGGCATTTAAAAAGTGTGATTCTTTCTTCTTTCAGGAGGAAGATGCTAGAATTGACAGGGCACTGTTGGAAATCCAGCTTGCAGCTGCAAAACTTCAAGCCCATGCGGATCGACTTCAAATTTGAGAACATTGCGAGCTTGGTTTTCTCTTTGAAAATTATTTCTCATTAAATGAGCTTTTTGAGGGATAGGATTGCATCATGTAAATAAAGGGGTGGGAATTTTCCTAGCTGTGCTACAGCACTGCACAGGCCTACTTTTTGAGGCCCGGCCCAGGCCCGCTGACTCTTAGCACAGCCTCTTACATACTGATGAAACCTGGCAGATCGCCAGGAGAAGCAGGCGCCGAAATGGAAAAGGTGGAGCTACAGACAATGGATGAGAAAAGAGCCACGTGACTGGCGCCCTGCTGCGGCGAGATGCTGAAACACACTTCTTCTGAGCGAACAAGTGTGTTTCGGGTCCTCACTGCTGCAAAAGCTGCGCACTGACGTCCAGGTTCCCTGAGAAATGGCTCTTAGATGCTCTGTGCTACTAGATCTTTGTGCTCCAAATCTGTGACTGGTCACTCTGTGTCTCCGTCGTCAAACTGCCAGGCTTTGTGAGTTTAGATGAGGCTATGCTCTTGGTCACTCCTGACTGTGACCCGGCTCGATGAGATGCCTACCTGATCAGGCTCGGCCCGGGCCCGGCCAAGTAAGTGGCCAATGCGTGCCCCATCTCTTAAATTCAAAGCTGCCCTGGGAAGTTGTTGCATTTGATTCATTCACTAATTTGCACGAAAGACGCTTTCATATCGCAGGCACATGGTGACCTTTTGAAATTTTATACAAATATAAAATACATAGCTTATCTTTGGTGGCCAGAATGCCTTTTTTTTTTCTTCAAGAGTTTGAAAAGGAAAGGGAAAAACAATCGTAATGTCCGCCGTGATTGGATTGCCCTTGTTTTCTTGCCTGCTGGCGGCTGTCCCACTATGCTGGTGGAATCCCCAGGATTCTCTGCAACTCCTTGTGGGCTCTCCTAGTCCAAGACGGCTTTTTCTTTATTTCTAAGATTTCTTGTAGTAGCGTCGTAGCAAGTTCGCACTTCAGATTTTTTCGTTTCTTTGAAACGAAAAAATCTGAAGTGCGAAAAAAAGCTGTGAAAGATCAGTGCATTTGCATTTATCTCTCAACGTTTTAGAAAGTGTGCTACACCATTCTCCGAGCACGACCTGGGCTTTTGGGCTGGCCCGGCATTGTGCAGGGCTCTGAGCTGTGCACACCCATTTGGCACTTTCAAAAGTCCCACGAGTTGGCAGAAGGGCCATGAGGCATGCACTTTGGACATTTTCTCCTGTCAATGATTCTATGGATTCATACAAAGCTTGAGCTTGTCGAAATCATAAAAAGTATTTGCAACTACAATTACTTTATAAATTTCAGTCAAAAGTAATTAATTACAATTACTAACATGGAAAAGAAATTAATATGTGGTAGTAGAATTACTCTACTTGAATACTTACCGAAGTAGTGCCATTTCATGGATTCTTCTTGAATAACATTATTTCTAATTGCCCTTTGTTTCTTGTAGAATAAAAGGCACCTTGACTGCAGTACAAATTATGAACTGATGTCTTTGAATTATTGTTTTACAGCGAGAGTGTGCATGCATCCGGAAAGGTTGCAATGGCTGTGACCTTTGTCCCGGAGCTTTTGCTTTAGTCGTGCAGAAGTGCACGCACCAATCTGCACATGCAGATAAGGGGCACGATTGCAAAGAGTTCGACGGACTTTCAGATACATGGATTCGACGATTATCTACCTTATGGTGAAGAGAAGCGAGCAATAAGATAAAGCTTGAAGAGTGCAACTCAAGCAAATGGATGAGCTGGGGGCGATGTACAAGAAGCATTTGTTCAACAGCTGTTTGTAGATACAGAAAAAAAAAAAAATGAACTTGTGTTTTGAGTGGTGGTCAAAAAAAAATATTTTTTCTTATCGTTTGTTTTGTGACTTCATAAGGAAAGCTGAGTAGTCTGGTGGTGAGGCCCCAGAAATGAGCCAATTTTTGTAAATCACCAGTTCGTGATGTTCTGGCATGAAACTTAATGAGCACATGGTCAACCAAGCGCGGGCACTGCCTAGGCAAAGGAAAAAAAGTCTCTAAATGTGGCTTATCATTTTTGTCCTCAAATTCGTTCTCTCTGTCTCCTTCCCAATGTCCGCATGGTTTCATCCTGGGAATCTTTGAATCCCGTTTTCGGTCAGGTGGCACCAGTAATTTCAAAAATAGTGGAATTGAAATTAAAATCACTGGCTAAGTAACACAGAACGTTTGACTCATTAACTTAAGTTGTAATTGCAGAACTTCGTAAACGGATACCACGGCAGAAAATAGGGGCCAACTTTTTATAGATGTTAATTGCTGTATTTCCCCAATCTTGCGATGATGGCAATGAGTAAACTGTGTTCGACAAGACATCTGGCCTCTTATACCAAATATGCATTCAAACAACTGAATTCACAACCGCTGATGTTCTCAAGTGTAAAGCATCCTCAGGGACTGCTGAATTTTAATCTGACAAGCTCTTTTCTTTTTTTGCTTTTGTAGAAGTTTTTTTTTTTTATTTTTTTAGGAGCGAAGCTTCTTAGGGTCTAGCCTTGTCGGTCCGGCCAGAGCGGGCCGGCAGCCGTGCTCACATCGATCTTGCTGGTGCTCGTGCTCGTAAGCTCACAAACGAAAAAAAAAAAAAAAAAAAAAAAGTTTACGCAGTCGACAGGATTCGAACCTGTGCGGGGAGACCCCAATGGATTTCTAGTCCATCGCCTTAACCACTCGGCCACGACTGCGGAACGAGTACGAAGCTCTGAGATGTGGTAGTAACTCAAGAGCTGGGGATATGGAACATTGCATGTGGCCACCCCTGTGGCAACATGCAACTACAGTATTCTAGTACACTGTAAT
Source organism: Ixodes scapularis (assembly GCF_016920785.2). Taxonomy (NCBI): domain Eukaryota; kingdom Metazoa; phylum Arthropoda; class Arachnida; order Ixodida; family Ixodidae; genus Ixodes; species Ixodes scapularis. The sequence continues at coordinate 23,599 of NW_024610066.1, read as the reverse complement.
GCAACATCGGCTCAACGTTTACAGACGAGAGGGCGCTGCGGTCAAATGTTTCATTTCACACATTCTCTTTCTGACATGGATGAAAACGAACGAAAGGCTCGGCATGCTGCGGCGCAGCGTCTACGCAGACAAGCACTAGCAGAGCTTCGCCCCAATCAACATTATTCACCACGTAAAATGCGGTCAATTTTTTTTTTTTTTTTTAATTTTGTTGAAAATGAAAAGGGAAGACAAAAATAAGGCTATGAACCCATACGCTATTTTTGCTCGCGGTTTTTGTTTTCCTCAGCGTCTTGAGCGGACCAGCGAAATCTCCGGCTGGAATCGAGCGATCAGCGTTAATCAGGAGCTCCGATAGGGGGAGCCACAATATCAGAAAGCTTCATAGGACCTCTAGCACCTCTAGCCACAGCCTCTTGCACCTCTTGCAGAGCCGCCTCTAGCAGAGCCGTCCCGTATCTCTACGGGCTTCCGGCGACGGCGGCGGATAGCTGGGATAGCGGCGGCGCGCGCGTCGGCGCAAAGAAAGAAAACCAACGAACAAAAGAAAACGCAAAAAGGAAGCACTTGCCGGCGTCTCCCTCCCATTCACACGCCTCGCTCAGTTGAGTTCCTTCGTTCTTCCTCGCACCACCGCCACTCCAAACCACCACCATGGCCTCTGGTCTTCTCGGCAAGTGGAAGCTCACCGAAAGCGAGAACTTCGACGATTTCCTCAAGGAACTCGGTGAGTGCGCTATCCGCATTAGCGTCGGGGCTAAGTTTCCACGAGCACGCGGGTTTCTTCTAACTTATCTTTCATTTTCTTACTTTCTTTACACTTGATTCTCGAGGCGGGCGGCACCGGCGGCGTGTTCACTGCTCAGCTCACGTGCTTCTTTACTTTTTTTTTTTTTTTTTTTTTTTTTTTTTTTTTTTTTTTTTTTATGTTTCGGGCGGCTTGGAGCAAATTGGGGACAACCCAGAACAGGGCACGCGTTTAAAAGGACAGTTAGCGTGTTCGCTACTAATAGTTTCTGCTCCGGATCTCAGAATAGCCGGCATCCCTCGCTCGTTTTCTTGCTCGAGCATTCTTCGAGAACGCGTTCCAGTGGGCGCGACACCGGCTGAGGTTCCCGACGAAGGCACGACTTGGCCGAAACTGCACACTGCTACCTCCAGGTCTCGTCTCGATGCCGGCTTCTTCGGCAAACGCAAGGGATCGATAAATGCGAGCCGCAGCGGCGATGACTGCGTGCCGATATGAGTCGGAGCAACCCGCCCAGCCGGCGCATTCAAAAACGTGGACCGCAAAAGCGCCAGCAATGCGGTGTCCTGCGGTCGACCGCTAGCCTCGCATCTTACGCAAACCGCGAGAACGGGTTGAGAGAAACCAAGCGTGAAAGTGGAGACCGTTGCATGCCTTCCGTATTGTGCGTTTAATGGCGGAAATGTTGCGTGGAATCGCTTTCGCCGGCGTTCGGGCGAGAGGAGGGAATTTGGTACACGGCCATGCTCGTGTACGCCCTTGGGCTCTGGCGTGTTGCGTCATATTACGCGCGGACCCTTCCGCCCTTCCCTTCAATTGCGTTTTCCATTGACGATGGTTTGCTCACCACATCATTGCGTGTTCGAAACGTACACGCAACCGGCGAAAGTGCCGTGGAGTGTGTCGAGGCAGGCCCCAGACTGGCGAGACGCGTCTCTGGCGTTGGAGCCCTGCAGCTTGAAATTAAAACGTAACAACGCAAGTTTCAGATGACCGTACAGTACGATAGCGGCTTAACTCGCTCTGATTGCCACAATTACTTCTTTTTATGCTATTTTGTGTTCGGTGCGACCCGGACAGCGTATGGCATTGGTTTTGTTCTCCGCCTTTGTATTTTGCAGCTGTTACAAGCGCCGTATCTTTTTTCTATTCTTTTGGAAGTTGAGTTTGACGTTTTGACGTAGAGGCTGGTTTCTTGTTCGTTAAAGAGTGAAAATGATTTATTAGCACAAAACAGGGCACACGGCACCTGCCAAGCAAAGCAGATGGGTAAAGGAAAAAAAAAAAAGAAAAAAAATGCGCTAGACATGTTGGAAGCGCACATTTCTGTGAATCGAGCATGCTTCGAACATACTACTTGAAGCTCGCCTGCAAATAATTCGGTCATCATGCGTGTAGCGAAACCGTGTCTTTTGTAAGATATATGAAACAACTTGGCGACCCAACGTGCTCTAAAGCAGCGAGCGCCAGGATCGGGGGCGCCTGTCGTCCTTCCCACGAGTCACGATTCGTCGTTGCGAACACCTGTGACCTGTCTCGCGTACGCCGAGGCTCGGTCATAAATCCCTCAGCGACTCCGCCCACCGGACCCACTTGCTTCTGCCGCCGTTGTCTCTTCCAAACACGCGCGTTCGCCGCGCTGCTGATCGCCACGTTGCTGATCACGTTGATGATTGCTTCCTTTTTCGAGCACAGATTACGCTGCTCAGCCAAAACATGACCAGCCTTACATTTTGAGAGTGAACATGGAACATACCTCGGACAGTGTCTGCTGGCCGTCTTTCGTGCGATGTATTAACCGTATTAACAGTGTGACCGCGGCTTTTCATTCGGTTCTGATGAACGCTGGACGGATGGATGGGTAACGGCTGTTCCCTTTGTAGCGGGCGGTAGCTTGCACCACCTAGACTAAAAAATGATAACTAAAACCTGGTTTCCCCAATGCGTTTCTTTACGTATCACCGGGTCATGAAGATGATCGCCAGGCAGACCTTTAGGGGATCAGGCAAAGAAAAACTAAAAACATCTCCTCCCCCCTCCTCCCCTCGTCCAGGGAGTCGTCAATTTTCCTCTGGTCGAACCTTGTCGGCGTCACTAAAGACCCGACCCCTGGGGGGACAGGGTTTGAGACTTTGGGCCGGAGCCACGCGGGAGGGAGTCCCAATTTTCCTCTGTCCCGCAGCTGTGCTAGTTAGTTGTACTTAGTTCAATTTTCCCTACATAATTTCCACCTGCACCCCAATCTCCGCTTCGTTGCCTCTACTCTTTTATTATCCTCCCTTTCATCTCCTCCAGCGAAACCGAGGGCCACCGGTACGTCTGTCGCCCCTTCGGAGAGGGCAGGACTAAGCCACTTACATTTTAAAAATCAGATGCTCAATTGTTGCTAACCATTGAAAACGAGCGTGTTGGTTAACAGGTGCGAAAACTTAAAAGTATAAAACAGCGAGGACGAGGACGGGAACAGGACTTCTTTCGTTTAGCAACAACATGGAATGGCACAACGACAAAGCCGCCCCCTCCAACGACAACGTTGAAACCTTCGAGGGCGGTTTTATCGTTGTGCTATTCCGTGTTGTTGCTAAATGAAAAGTCCTGTTCCCGTCTTCGTCCTCGCTGTTTTATACTTTCAAGTTTTCGTATCAATTGTTTCCGTCTCCTCCTTACATATTGCGCACATTGTATCTGTGTCTTCAAATTTGGACCTATACATGATTTTTGTTATTTAGACTCCCGTCCTCGCCTCGAACAGCAGAACGCTCCCTCTCGAATTATCGTATAAACCTTCCTGTTATTTCCTTTTGTAACCCTATTATAAATCGTTACAGCTGATTTCCCCTGCATTTTCGCCTCTGACATCTATCTCTCTGCATCCTTAACTGCATTTTCCACTGAACGCGTTTGCTCCACCCCATTGCCCGTCTGCAGAAATTTCATTTTAAACTTTCGGGTCCGTTTCGTCCATCTGGTGTTTAGACTCCTCATATACAGGTATTTATAGATTTTATGTGGCCACACCACTTGTCTTCCATGTTAGTCATTAGTCAAAATTTATTGTACTCACTGCCTCTCTGCTCTCGAACGATTACCAGCCCATATCGCACTGCACTCCCTCGTTTGGAGTGTTCCCATGCGCCCTTAGGGCTATCCTGCCAACGCTCCTTTCTCCTATCTCCAATTTCGCCTGAACTTCAGAACTCGTGCGCAAGACTACATTACTAAAGGTCAATCCTGGTGCCATTACTCGTTTCCGTTCTCCCCGCACCACATCGTATCTATTAAAGTTCCGTAACGCCCTGTGCTTTATAATAACCGAATTCCTTTTATTCTTACTAATTGCATGTCTGTCATGTTCATCGAGGTATTTCTTTCCTTCATTGCTCCGCGCACCCAGATATTTCTACTTGTCTACCATATATCTATGTTCTGCATCTGTACAAGATCTCCCTTGGTGTCGTTAAAGAACATACTTCCAGATTTTGTTCCGTTGAATTTCAACCCGAGAGCGTCCCCTTCCCTAGAGGCAACTTGTGCTGACAACGGCAGTGTAGATCAATACACACTGTCTGGAAAAGATTTTTTTTTTTTTTTAATGTCCTGTTAGAAAATGGACCCCGTTCTTAGTAGCAGACGCCCCTCGTCTTCTAGCATTCGTAAATATGTCTACTCGTATATTGACTAGCTTCTCGCGTGTGTGCGTGTGCATTCGCGCATTTGTTTAGCACAAGAAATGACGCGTTTTCGAACCTGATAACAACGTGCTTAACTCGTGGTCGCGGATGAGTCTTGTTTTTGTCTTGCCAGATTTGGTTTTGGCCGGGCCGTGCGATAGGCTGAAAGAGCGGCACTCTTGTCGAGATAAACGCGTGGCATGCCGCCGCCCCCTTCCCCCGAGAGGGCGGTGTCGGGTGGCTGGTTGGGTGCTCGAGTAGCTCGAGCAACGAGGATAGAAGGGTAGGAGAGGGCATGACGTCGGTCACGTAGCCTCCACAAGCCATGCTCACTTGACGCCTCGCCTCTTTCCTCATTTTCCTCCTTACTCTCCTCACTTACCATGCCAACGTGACCACATCACGTGACCGTAGCTAGCCTTCGTCTTGCTATGGGGTACTAGCTAGAATACACCAGTCTAGCCTTCGATCCGATAAAATCTACCGGACGGAGCGCGCTCAAGCCTGCAAGATGTCCTTCCACAATCAACCATCCATCTCACACGTGACATGTCAGGCGCACCAATCGCCGGAGAGATCTGTGATCACGCTGGGCACAAAATCGTTTAAACTTTTTATGACTAGGCTTCACCAATATTGCAACGTGCCCCCTCCTAGTACTTATAACCTCCTTGAGCTCGAGCACTCCTGTTTTGCTTGTGTAGTCGTGCCTGTCGTTTCGGCCGGAAATGGCCGGAACGTGAGATCCTACTGTCCACCGGCGGGTCAGATTTGGAGCCTGTGTGGCGTAGCTGGAATAAACGTAGAAAGGTGCTAAATACAGACTCGTGATCGCGAGCGGTGAAGTCACTCCCGTCAACAGCCCAGTTAAACGCAACTTTTTACCCCCCCCCCCCCTCCCCCCCCCCCCCCCCCCCCCCCAAACTCCTCCTCCAGACCTCTAACAGGCTAGGCTCTAACGAGCGCCGTCTGGGGGGGTGGTCGCGGACTACGAAAGAGGGGCAGTCTACCGCGCCTCCGCCCGTCAGAAGTAATTAACACCGTGCCTTTTTATCGGTCCTCATTCCTTTTTATGCCCCGCACTACTGACGATAAAAACAAAAAAAAAAAAAAAAAAATATTGTCAAGAGGCCAAATATTCGCAAAGATGGGTGCTGCCAATGTTGGCCATGTCGGGCGGCGCCCTCCGATAAGGGCGACATCGAGGAGCTAGCCGAGAGGGGAGGCTGTACCAGTGTGCAGAAGTTTACTGGGAAATGATAAAGCTCGGAGGGAAGTTGAGAATTTCGAGACTTGAATCGTACGGATGAACCATGAGAGGGCTGGATGGGACGAGCATCGAACATGGTCACGAGCCCTTGCGCGATTGTGATAAAAAAAAGTTGAATGCATTGTCACTGCAGCAGGGCCTCTAATAGACTTGCACGCCTAGCAGTTAGAAAATGCATTTTGATTTGGTATTAAGATAACGCCACGTCTAAAGAGGGTTCCTTGTGTGTTTCGTATCGAACCTCCGGCTCAGTGTTCCCTGTGCATCTTAGAAACGTCATGCTCCTCGCGGCCCGTCCTTCCATTACCGCCGCTACATCGATGTAACTGCACTGCACGTTTGACTGGAGAGAGTTCTTATGCGGCAGGTGCGGAGCAGTGTACGTGGGCTGTCGTATCAATGGCCTGTGCAGCTTGCGTAGATGGGAAAAACAAACAAAAAAACACTAGGCGCACGTTCATAAACTTTTCCGCTTCAGTTGTGCCTCGACCGCGGAGTTCCCTCGTGGTATTTGTGTACGCTGCGAGGTGTTGGGGGAAATCCCTAATCTTCAGTTAAGTCCGGCCCGACTTTCTCTCCATTTCTCTTTGTATGCGCTTCGGCCGGCGGTGGTTGCTGCACGAAACCTGACACTGCGATCTTGGAGGGCGGCTGATTTTCTGTCCCTTGAGATAACTTTTGTTCGTTCTCCTTTCAACAAAGTCTTTCTTGGCGGAGGTGGCCTACATTTGTTGGCGGTTCGGTGATCTTTGTTTCGCCCAGTAGCTGCCACCAACACTAATGTCTGCGAGCAAGCTGTTTGTTCGGACTACCTACTAAAGAAATTTGCTTCATCTGTATAAATGCTCTCGCATCTAAGCTCCATATTTCTTGATAATATAAACTTAGGAGCCTGTTGGTTATTGGACAAAGACGGCAGAAAGAATAACAGACTAAGAACAAGGGAAGAAGTGTCCATCGTCCCTGTGTTTTAAGTGTTATTCTTTCTGTCGTCTTTGTTCACATTTCTTGGGTTGACGTTTTTTGGAAAGGCACCCTGACTCGGCTTTCTTGGTGAACACACCGTGTTCGAGGCGCCATGCAATTAAACTGGGGTGGAATTGTATTCACTGTTTGTCGTGTAGTAAACACAAGCACGCTGGCTCGTACAGAGCCAAAAGCTTCGCTTCTAAATAAACAAAATGCATATATAACTGAAAAAATAAAACATAGAGGACTAAGCACAGACGAGTACATTCTTTAAAAAAGAATGTACTGGTCTGTGTTTCGTCCTGTTTTTATTCTTTATCTAGTATACTTGACAACCACGCTCGTTAAAGACGTGCTTTTGATACCAAACTGGGGCAGAAAGTAGTCCAGTTCTCACGGTTTCTCTTGCCGTCTCCTCCACGCAGGTGTGGGCCTGACGTGGCGCAAGCTGGCCCAGACGTCGAAGCCCTCAGTGGAGCTCAAGTGCGACGGTGACAAGTGGTCCATCAAGACTTCGACGCTGCTCAAGACATCAGACGTCTCCTTCACCTTGGGCCAGGAGTTCGAGGAGGGCAGGATCGACGGTGTCAAGGTCAAGGTGCGTGGAGCGTTTCATTCGCGATCTTTCAAAATCTGGATTAGCCCCCAGTGTTCGTCACAAAGGGGATGAGGAGTGCGCCCTTGTCTCGACTTGGTGTTCAGAGGTAGCAACTGCTTGGCCATTTTATCATTCGCTTTCTGATATTTATAAACGAAAAGCGTGTTGTTGCGGGATTGAAGGAATAAAAATGCAGGTCGAAGACGACACAACCACATCCTCCCCATGAAAGAGGTAGTGTGTAGTCTTCGTCCTGCATGTTTAGTATTTCCTCAAGCTTTTCGTTTACCGGAGAGAATAAAGGCCCGTTCACACTCTTGCGACCGAGTGCGACCGAGTACGACTGAGAGAGACGAGTTCTCTTAAGGCCCGTTCACACTCTTGCAACCGAGTGCGACCGAGAGAGACCAAACCGGTTTTTAAGCCTCTTGCGATCTCTTAGGACCAGCTCCGCTCAGTGCATCCGGTCCCAAGAAGTCTTTCTCGGTCGTACTCGGTTGCAAGAGTGTGAACGCGCCTTTAAACTTGTTAAATGTTTTTAAAATGAGGGAACAAACGGGCATTGTGGCGCCATCTATGCGGTGACCCTGGAACTGCATTTCACAAGAGCGAAGGTTTTGGGGGATTTCCGAGGTCAAATGTGCGTAATACCCATAGAAAGGCTCGTTTATAACATTGACAAAAGTTTTTCGAGCCAAGAAAGAAAGGATAATGCGCGAGAAATAAAAAAAATATGCCGGACCGCCGAGTTTACATTGCTTCTCAATAGATGGCACCAGTGTGTTTTCTGGTTTAAGAAGTTGTAAGGAACCTAGGTTTAAGAGGTCGCAAGAGTGTGAACGGGCCTTGAAGCATTGGGTGCTTTGATTCTCATCCTCGCCATGAACTTTGTGGGCGTTCGTAAGCCAATTACTGCAGTCTTTGAGCGGGCGCTAATCGCTTGTGTTCAGGGCCTTCGACCCTGTGGGCTTCGCACGGTAACTAAATGTGGCGGAGATTATCAAGATACTCTATGGAATAAAGCGTCGCTTGACCACCTGCCCTCTCTGTCGCGGGAGTTTTCCCGCTCGGACTGAGGAAGTGACTCGTGCTCAGCCGACTGGACACAATCGCTTTTCACCTCGCCCGTTAGCGCGCGATGCGCAGCTTTTCCTTAATTTGGCCTTTATGCTGTCGGGCGCATTAAAAGCCACGTGTGTGGCGGACCGCTCTTCGGATCTATTGGGACAGCGATAGTCGGGCGAGTTGCCAGAAAAAAAACCGCTACTATAAACAAAATCTGTAAAAAAAAAAAAAAAAGAAGCTTTGGTTGTGAAAGGAATCTTTTGCTGCATGTCGAAATGTTTTACTTGGTATTTTGGTAGTAAACGCTTAAAACTCCGTTTAAGGTAGGCTTGAGTCAACTTTCCGAGGGAGGGCCTGGACCTGGTGATGTAGGGATGGGCGCGTCCTGGTCCGGATGGTGACGACCGATGACGGTGCTCGCCCGATGACGGGCCCCGGAAAGTTGATAATAAAAAAAAAAAAAAACTAAAAGTTGTTCGATCCCGCTGAACACATTGTGACGTTGGCTGGCTTTACGGTGGCCAGTGTGGCCACGTTTATTATGAAACAAAACAACTCAACAGCGAGTAAAAAATCCCAAAATTAAACCGCGTACTTTTGTTCCCAGTCTCCCAAAATCGAATCGAAGCCGATCCTCTAGAATCCCCTCGGGAATCCTTTTGTAGCCTCGTAGGGGCCTCCTTTCCCCTCAGGGTGCAACCAATCCCTTCAAATTTCATCACTCCCACGTGGTACACTGTTCTCCAATGGTCGGCGAGCTGTCAGCCTGGCACTTCCAACCGCCAAATCCAAATTCTTTCTAGAATCAACCCCTGCATTTTACACAAACGGGCTGGCGCCAACAGCTAAATTATTACATCGGGTAAAAAAGCGATAATTTGATAGTAAGCGGCAAAACCCTCTATATACGGGCACATTCGGCTAAAAGCTACACGCTTCTCCAGGCGGGGGCTCTCCCGGTCCGAGCGGACTCCCGAAACCCGAGACGCTTCTAAACGACTGCGGGGGGAACCGCTCCCGCACTGCGGCCGCTCTGGCCCCGCCGACACAAACATAGAAAGCTAAAAAAAAAAACAAAAAAACAATGCCGACGAAACTCTGGAAGGATAAACTTTCCTAACAAAAATCACCTTAACTAATAAGCAGGATTTCTACAAACTTAACAGCTTGTTTCCGGGAAGCTGTTCCTTTTGCCTTTGTCCTCTCCACACATTTCGTGCATTTGCGACTGGGTGTCCTTGTTAGTAAAAAAAAAAAGGAAGTTCCACTTGTAAAGAAGTTCCTCTTGTACAGGGCTCAGTAAAGCATTAGGTGCTTTACTGGGCCATCGACGTGGACAAATTGTAACGGTAACAAGGAATTTTTATTGCTTCAAAAAGTAATCAGATTACTCTTGTGATTACTGCCTAATAAAAGTAATCAACTCATTAGAAAATCACTCCAAAAAGTAATCGATTACGAGTAATTTGAATACTTGTAATGCGTACGGTACAAGTCTGCTGTTATCTGGGTGATCGGCGTTGAACAGTAATCTGACTCTTGTGTCGTCTTGTTTTGTTCATCGTGAAGTCTCATCACGACTGTCGTACCGCGGTAGTGTCATCGCCCAAAATTGCGAATTCTTTCGAGCTACGTCCGCTGTTCAAAGACCGACTGACTTGTGCGTTTGTCGACAGTTGTGTCCTCCCTAGCTCGCTTGAACAAGCGGGAGGTGACAGCTAGATTATTGATGAGGGTGGCCGACGGTTTTCGCGCGCGCCTCTCGGCCAGCTCTGCGAAGAGTCGGATCACATAGCGAATGCCGCGTTCAGACGAACGCGGTACGGGAAAAGGAAAGGTTTTGTCAATCCGTCCAATGGTATTTTTTTCTTCCTCCCAATCTTATCTGCGAAGAGCCAGAAGAACGGTGCAACGAGGAAGAGAGTTTAGGCGGACGCTCCTTTGCGGTGGAGAGGGGCATTAATTGGCATCGCCCTCGTGCCACGTCATCCGTCTGCTGTATGTCTGATGAGTTCGGCCTTCGGGGCGCCGGAAACGATCGTCGGGGCTGATGACGCCGGCATCCCATCGCCGTCCCGCTGCGCTAAAAATAGGCGCGCTTTTGACGATTTAGCCACGATTGGGTTGCACGAGTCTGTGCGACCGGGGCTCTGTCGGTGGATGCCGGTTGCGACGTCGGGTTCTCGTGTTCCCTGGGAGCAGCTTGCGTTCGGTGGCTCGGCGCTCGGTTGTAATCACCGGGAGGGATTATCTGTCTGATATGGGAGCCTCGTTCGGGCAGCGTGGACTCTATATCTAATCCGCTAAGTAAATGAGTTCGTTTCGTGAAAATAATGCATGCAAGAAGAAAGAACTGCGCTAAAAGCTGCCTATCAATACGAGTTTGGTAAACGGATGCTCTTATCCCTAAATCGTTTTCGCGCGAAGCACTACATTGTTACAGAGGGAATTGTGTTTTCGGTTTTGCTGCACTTGGACAAATAAAGCGAGGTTTATCGCATAGGGTCATAGGCCATATGCCGTGCAAAGTAGTTATTGCAATATATTTGTTGGATTAAAAAGAAACAATGCTTTTTTGCTTTGGCGGCGTGTGCGTTTTTGACACCATACAACCGATTTTAAAAGCGTACACAAGAATTCGCCACATAGAAAGCCGAAATCTGTAGCGCTCCGCCAGAAGTAGAGCGTTTTACTACGGTTTTTGAGATCGCCAGAAGCTGCCCTAAGTGGGGTATGAATGGGGGGGGGGGGGGGGGGGGGAGAGGGGAGAGGGGAGGGGAGGGGAGATTGGGGGGGGGGGGGGGCTGCCTGCCGGAATCGGTTCAAGTGTGCCTTTGAATGGGAGGCCCGATAAACCCTAGGGCGAGATATCTGCCCAGAAAGTGTAAGCGAGACACGCAGAGGGGACGTGCAACGGCTCTTTCTGAAGAATTCCGTCATTGAAGACACCTCTCGAAGCAGAGCCTCTCTTCCTGGCCCGGAGGACAATTGACATCCTATCTCTGGCGATCTTTGAGCCGTCACGCGTCTGTCTGCGATTGTGTGTGGGGAGTGCTAACCGCAGGGGGAACCGATCTCCAGGATGTCTATCGGCGAAAGGGAGGCTCTGTTCGCTGCAGCGGTCTGTGTGGCGGTGCACGCAGTCGCGCTGCCGATAGCCCCTATCGGAGTGTCGCTGATGGGAGCATTTTGTTGGCGGTTTCCAAAAATAGGGGCCTTTCAGAAAGCTTAGTCAGTGCTTTGTCAACCTCAAAGGGCAACTGACAACATATTTCTCTGTGCTCATTCTTTTTTTTTTTTTTTTTAATATTTTTGTTTGTTGAAGTATTCAGAAATCATGGTTTCACAAATGTAACCTCAGAAAAAAAAAAAAAAAATTGTGCTCGAATTGGGGGGGGGGGGGGAACCATTTGCAGAGTATGTTTATTTCTATAACATTATCTTTGTAACGAGTATACCTTAGTTTAGTTTCCTTCCACTCGCAAGTACCGATTTAGCAAATGTGCATGTTCCCACGAAAACGGGACATTAGGCATTATCGGACAAAATAGCTGGACGGCAGAAATGAACCTCTAGAACGGGACGTAGAGTCGGCCTAGATATGGTGTAGTAGTTCTCTGCAGTGGTACACGTGATGTTTGTGGTGCCCTTTTCCATGTTGGCTCTCTCGGTCTCTTTTCATAGTACTAGATGCTTTTAAAAACTTGTGGCTGTAGTATTGGCGTGGAATTTAATTTAACTTCTTATCCCTTCTCCAGTCACTGTGTACCCTCGACGGTGACAAGTTGGTGCAGAAGCAGTTTGGTGACAAGGAAGTCACCATTGTCCGCGAGTTGGACAACGGACAGCTCAAAGTGGTAGGTGTTTCTGCGGGTCCTGCTTCGCTCGGGTTCCAGAATGTGGCATGCGTTGAATGTCTGTTGCCTCGGTTATCATAGCAGGGGTTTCTGGTTACTGCTCAATGTCTCGCATGCAATATCCTTGAAGGGAACCATGTGATGAAGAGCAAATTGTAGAAAGAAAATGATTAGGCCAAAAAGTGAAACAAACATTTGAAAATAGTCTTGGAAATCCACTTTCTGTATTCGTATGCAATGATTGTGAGAGTAATGAGCTGTGATCTCGCTAGCCTTGTGCAGTAATATTGCAGGCACGGAGGTGTATGACATTACCAGAAACTTCCCTAAGTAGGGTTTGAAGGGGGAAGGCTGGGTTTGCTGAGCACTCTGGACAGAACACTTTCAGAAGAGCTGTACCTAGCCCTCACACAGCACTCTAGGGTGCTTTGGAAATGCATTAGATATATATCTGCCTGCCTATGTTTCTGTGTATTTTTTGCTTATTTTTTTTAGTCAAGTTATATGTCAGGTCGACCTCCTCATCTTGGCCTTAACAATTGACAAGTGTATACTGGCACGGGAAGCCCGATCGATAGATTTGACTAAAGTGAGTGACGCACGGTCACACTGTTCCCACAATGTTGAAACTTCTCGAGGGGTTGGTTGAAGTAGGGACCCCAAGTGCTTACAGGGACCGCCCCCACTTCTACAAGCACATGTCGAAAGTGTGGACTCCATGGCAGTCCTCCAGATGATCCTCCGGGAGATACTGCAGTGACTTGTAGTAGCTCTCCAGAAACCATCAAGATAGCAGGCTGCTTCGAGAGATGTCTGCTTTCGGAGATAAGCTTTGTCTGGAATTGACGACTTGATGTCCTTGAGGTTTCGGAGCATTCTGTTTTCCTGGAATCCGGCTTATGGGCACATTCCAGTGTCTCCACCGTCCCTTTTATTTGATCTCTTTGCCCTGATTGCGACAGACTGTTTGTCGAAGAAGACTGGGAGGGTTTTTTAATATGTGGAGTGGGTTCCTGTGTAGTTTTATATCTGGGTACCTTTAGCACCTGCCAGCTTGCTTGTTTGCAGGACTGTAATGATAGCTTAGTGGAGTTATCGTTAGATAGCATTGAAGGGTCTGCTGATCTATCGAAAGACCCCAAGTTCGGGACTGGTGGTAAATTTACAATGGCTACTTACATCTACTCGGCACTCGTTCCTGCGATACCATTGTTCATGGGTCCTTGTTTGTGTGGAATTAACACCTAGCCTTGTTTGCCCAGTCAATCGTTTTGAACAATACTATCACTGGAGTTCCCAGCATTCAATTCTGGGAAAACTTGCGACTTAACTTTTTTGCCGGAAATGTCGCTTGTAGTTTTGCTTTAACATGAGATATAATTTTTTCGTTTGTTTTGGTTTCTAAGCTTTCAGAGGTCTCCAGAAATTGACATTTTCACTCCACTGTTTGATTTCAAGCACGTTGTTGCCAACATAAATTAACATGCCTGATCGAAAAAACACCTTTGGTGCATAGGGTAGCCACTTAAATATTCACTGTTAGAAGGCTCCAGATTTTTTGCAATTTGTACTGATCATTTTCAAGCAAATCTTAATAAAATGGAAGTCCATAACAACTACATTGGAAGCTTTTGAAACTTTGACAGCGGAAGACTGATGTCGGAGTTTTAATTCTGTTTAGGCAATTCTAGGAGACTGGTCACGTATCCAGTTTTTAAATTAAACTAGTTACAAGGACTAAATACAATATCTTCAGTGTGTTTCATAAATTTCGCGTGTGGCAAGCAATCTGTCTTGTTTTAAATCTTCATCTGCACTCTCTGCTGTGCCTTTGCTGCATGTTGTGCACACGAAATTGAACTATGGGTGGTGCCTTTTCCTCTTTGTAGACTTGCAAGTTGAACGACGTCGTGGCTATTCGCAAGTACCAGCGAGATGAATAGGCCCACTTCTAGGGAAGTCTGCAACAAGTCAAGGGAACCCGTCCCTAGGATGCCTTCTGTTCTCAGCGTGGAGGGGTAGGGAGGGGAGGGGGGGCCAAAAGGAGGCTTGGCCACTAAGGCAAACGGCCAGAATGACTCCACTGTCAGTCAGTTCCCATGTTCATTTCTTTGATCTTAAAAAAAAAAAAAAAAACATAAAAAAACATGATCTGCTTTTTTTTTCCCCCAATTTTTGTTTATTTTGTATGTGGGACTTTGACATCTGTGTAGCCCCATCCGTGGCTCGTACCTCGTCTTCCCTGCATGTGACCTACAGTTATTCTTCCATTATCTGCGGATAACAAGTTTGAAATGTTTGTTTCTATAGGAGGTATCATTGGTGAAAAGTTTTATCCTTCTGATCCAATAAAGTTTATCTTTTGATACTGCCACTGTCTGCCTTTATTTCCCTTGGGTATTGATGCAGTTGGTGTGTCAGTGTGAACTTCTGTTAACTGTGGTTTCTAAGCGATTCACATGTTGCGTTCACTGATTGAAGGGACAGAAGTGGTCTAGTGGGATACCCGAGTTGCCCGAGCAAGAGCTTTAATTAAAACTGCTGCGAAATGGAAGTTTTTGTGCCTCTGCTCAGACTAAATTTGAACGTGTCTTTCATATTGCGGTCATCTAGCATAGCGAGCAGATTTATCGGCTGGGAGGGTCGTCTTTGAGTAGCTGGGTACATGGTGAGAGTATCCTTGGGGTGTTGTAGGCCTGAAAGGACACAGGCTTACGTTGGTACACACGATTGCCCTCCCGTGTAGAATCCCTGCCACATTAGCCGCACGTACTTATGGTCCCGTTTCCTGCATACCTGAAGCCACCTACAATGATCATTTTTTTAAAGCATGAAATGCCATTGAACGTAGTTTGTCCGTTCATCTGGTCATTTTCCGCTAAATTTAACGGGAAAAGTGGCGTCACGTGATCCACACCTTGGGAAAATTGACTTCGCGACTTATGCTCAAATTCATTTACCCGCTAAATATCGGGGGAATAACGTGGCCCAGAAACCAATCCAGTTCCCCCCTACATTTAGCTGGAGAAATGACATCATGTGACATATACAACCATTCAGTTTCTCCGCTAAATTTAGCTGGAAAATTGTCACGTGACGCCGATCCCTATCTGCCCTTCATCTGTTATAACCTGAAGGTGAAAGTCGCTACTAGTTTTTATTCCCCCAACATTACAGGCTACATTTTCTAGCCAAAAACCTAGTGAAGGTCCCAGAGTTCCACTCTACGCAGCCGTCCTCAACTTCCAGTTTCCTTACTTCTGCCAAGTGTTGACTATCCGCTTCAGGCAGTTTATTTTTATTTATGTAATTTTTCGAAATACTGAAGGCCTTCCTCGGGCCCCGGCAGGTTACGAGCATAGCTGATGTATGAAACATAACTGATGCACGGAACGTCGCTAGGTTTACTAAATGTACTGACAAAATGTCATCTAGGAAGTCTTAAACGTATACAAAAATGTTTAAACAGCAGCAGATGTGTTCCTTTTTTCTCTTTCTTCCTTTGGAAGAAATTAACATTCCTCCTGTACGAAAAACTCTTTGTAACAGTTCTAAAAGGAGACTGAAGAAGATTAAATTACATGGAGGAGCAATTCGTGGCCTCAAATCCAACTGGAAAGATAAAGCGCTACAGTTGCTAGAAGCTCGATCTCGGAAAAGCGTTGCGGTGGTGCTGCTGTCGGCACGCGAATCTGCGTTCTGCAGGGTGTCGCAAAAGAAAATTTACAGGGTCTTTTTACCACAAAAATAAACTAGGCATCGCCGAACGCTCATTCTCCGCTCGAAGGTAGCTCTAGAGGTCACGACCAGATGCCTAAGTTTCAGACCGATCCGATAACTTAATCAAAAGTTATAAGTGATTTTCTGAAAATTTCAATGGGAAAATGGAGCCCATTTTTGCCCGTTTTCGGTTTCTGGCATGTCATAGAGCCCCATGTATTTGAAAACTCCACCGGCCGCCATTTTCCCATTGAAATTTTCAGAAAATCACGCATAACTTATGAACAAGGTATCGGATCGGGCTGAAACTTTGGCACCTGGTTGTGACCTCTAGCGCTACCTTTGGGCGGAGAATGAGCGTTCGGCGATGCCCAGTTTATTTTTGCGATAAAAAAAATATTTTTTTTTTTTTTTGTGACACCTTGTAGTACACCATATCTGCGCGTCCGCAGTGCCCAGACTTGGTGGCGGGGGACTAGCGTATTGTATGGTGGGCAGTTTGTTTCACTGAACATCGGTTAATACTGTAAACAGAACCGCGCTAAGGTAACATGGTACGGTACTAGTCACTGTCCGAGGGCCTATTTATTTAGGTAGTTTAGAATAATTCTTCCTAATTTTTTAATGATTCACAATTTATTAGTGGAAATAAGCCTACTAGAAGCTTGCTGAGCGTCATCGAAAACGTGAGTATCGGTGCTTTGCTTTCTCCCAGAAATGCATCCAACTATTAGACGCGTTCGCTCGGTTTTTTCGGATTTGATCAGCATTTTCACACCGCCAGCCTGAGGCCCTGAGGAGACAGCCCCACTCAATTGGTCGAATTCCCATACGCCCAGACAACCAGGGAGCGTGCCTCTACTTTCGAGAGAATGGCACAATAAGACACCTTCATGTACACCCCAACCTACAGGTCTCTATCGAATAGGTATCGGGCCACCAGGGCCTGGGAGGTAATCAAAGAGCGCACCCGCTCTTTGATCTCCTTCCACACTTTTCATGGCGATCCAAAGTCCCACACCCTTGACCAGAGCCTTAAAATCCAAACACACCGGAAAAAAAGGTTTTCTTTTTTTCGCAAGGAACGTACAGTTACACCACTATAATTCGGAGAACGCATAACCACTTTACACTGTCGCTCACTCTGATTCAGCCTAGCCGACACCACCCTCATCAGGCGGCCGATAAACACAAACCCTAATGACACCATATTACACCCACTTACTCCAAGGATCTCCGGGCCGGCCAGTATGCGCACACTGTACCGGCTACCCCTCCAACCAGTGACGTCACAAGGGGCGGGGGGGCGGACCGCTCAGGGGGTGTCGCGGAGAAAAAATTAAAGTTTTCTCTCTCTCTCTCTCTCTCTCTGAGGCCTTTTAGAACATGTGGTAACTTTGGTGAACTACCACGCGCTCAAGTGTCTCTAAAATTTCCCTAATTTAGTGGTCGGCTAGTTTCTAACTGGGATCACACTATTTGTTGTGATAAAAAATAATTATGCAGAACTAATTCAAACTTTAACTGTCCTAAACGCTATGTGCGTTGCTGCAATGGGTGCCTCGGAAAAAGCCGACATGTCACCAATCGTTTTAATGTGCGATGCATAGTTTTTGCGGGAAAGCAGCTTTGGGGGGGCCGGGCAAGACGCCCTACCAAGCGCGAGGAAGACCAAACCAACGAAATTAGAACGGCGCGAAACATAGAAGACCCGGGCCGCTGATGCGGAGAAAGTGGGTTGAAAGGGCTTCTGAAATATGCGCCTTCTGAAAGCGGGCCAAGTAGAGCGAAGTTTGTATTGAAAGACATGCAACACGAGGCTTTTGAGATTGGATGATTTCGAGCACGCCTCGCATATTTCTGAGAATTTGAAAAATCCACCCTTGATATTTCGAGTATGATAAGCTTCATTGAAATTTTCTGGCAATATGGCAGAAGTGCTTAAAGGCATCCTCTACATATCGGGAGATACGTGATTCTCTGAGGAACGTTGCGGTGTTTAGTTCACGAAAAATAGACGTACACCACGAAGATCGGCGCAGTCTGCAGAAAGTTGGGCTTGCTGAAAACTTAAAAACCGACGGATTTTCATACGTTGTATTACCGAGCAAAGTCGGGTAGCTTGGCTGCAAGTCAGACTAGACGAGACGAGGCACTCCTAGAATACAACTTAGTTTCGAGTACGGCGAGAAGAATAAGTTGTCCTACCCCTATGAAACTTCTACGTTTTAGAACATTTAATTCTCGATGGTAACAACAAAAAACGACCTTTTATGGCGATTTTGGTTTTCGGAATATTTTATCAAGAAAGACTCACAGCTGATTAGAATTCAATGTATCAATGTAGGCGACACATTTTTGAAAACCGGAGACGACGGACGAAAAAGGGGTACAACACACAAAACGTCTCAATTGAGACGTTTTGTGTGTTGGTCCCCTTTTTCGTAACATCTGTGTAACATCAACCAGCTCGCCTGCCTACTTTTATCTTCAATGTAGGCGAGTTGCTTCGGTCTCTAAAAAGTGTAAACGGCGCGCAAAGTACAAGGTCTGAAAATAAGGAACTGAAAAGGACATCAGAACGAACACAACGAACATAAGCGCTGTACTAATTAGCTCCTTAAATCTCTTATTCATTTATTGTGCGCTGTTTACATTTTTTGGTGTCTGATTGGGGAGTTTTGTGTATCGTAACCGGTTCTATGCTTTGGAAGCAGCTACAACCGGGTACCTTATTTATGGACATTATTTGAGTCTGGAACACTTCCAGATTATTTTTGTTTTCTCTGAAATAAACATCACAAGTGGTGGAAGTGCTGCGCACGACACGTGTTCGCATCGACGTGTTATGTAAAATTCCGTTTGGGGACATAAGGAGACAAGTAATATGCATTTTCTTCTCAAAATAGTGGCCCCGTAGGATTTTTATCGCCCAAAACTTTCGGGGGGTTCTGCACACGCCAATTTTGTCAGAGGAAGGAGTCCACTTCCTCGCCGGGCCTGGACCTGGTGGTGTGAGGGTGGGCGCGTCCTGGTCCGGATGGTGACGACCGATGACAGCCCCCCGGGAAGTTGATAATAAAAATAATACTAAACTAAAAGTTGTTCGATCCCGCTGAACACATTGCGACGTTGGTTGACTTTACAGTGACCCGTGTGGCCACGTTTATTATGAAACAAAACAACTCAACAGCGAGTTAAAATCCCAAAATTAAATCTCCCAAAATCGAATCGAAGCCAATCCCCAGAATCCCCTCGGGGATCCTTTTGTAGCCTCGTAGGGGCCTCTATTCCCCTCAGGGTTTGGAGGCCTCAGGGTTTGGAGGCCCCTCAAATTTCACCACTCCCACGTGGTACACTGTTCTCCAATGGTCGGCGAGCTGTCAGTCTGGCACTCCAACCGCCAAATCCCAATTCTTTCTAGAGTCAACCCTTGCATTTTACGCAGAGGGGCTGGCGCCAACAGCTAAATTATTACATCGGGTAAAAAGCGACAATTTGATACTAAGCGGCAAAACCCTCTATATACGGGCACATTCGGCTAAAAGCTACACGCTTCTCCAGGCGGGGGCTCTCCCGGTCCGAGCGGACTCCCGAAACCCGAGACGCGACCGCGGGGGGAACCGCTCCCGCACTGCGGCCGCTCTGGCCCCGCCGACACAAACACAGAAAACAAAAAAAAAACAAAAAAAAACAAACATTGCCGACGTTATTCTGGGAAAATAAACTTTCCTAACAAAAATCACCTTAATAAGCAGGATTTCTACAAACTTAAAGGGCCCATGAAACGATTTTTGGGTTGGGATAAATCATTTTAGATTGGGATTTTACTAATAGCACATTGTTCAGTGGACCAAAAGAAAAAAGGTAGAGAGTCAAAAGCCTGACTTTCAGTGCGAAAATTTGAAAACAGAGCGGACTATTTCGTACCTCCTCCCCTTCGCGACCTCTCTGCCTTTTCACTGTGATACATCCGCGGTCCCAAAAGCGCATCATCGGGTCCAAACTGACGTCACACGCAACCGGACCTCACTTATTCCCTTCACCCCTCAGCTGACATTGTGGTGGAAGCTACGCGCTTGCCGGACCAATCAGCCGCCTCCCTTTCATCACCTGACTTCATTCTCTGCAGCCACATTTGCCACGCTCACGTGGCAAGTGTGGCTGGCCCAACGATTACGTAGCTTCAACAGCACTGTCAGCTTCGGAATGAACGGGGTGGGGAAAGCAACTTTTGTCTGAATTTTGAGCGACGGGCTAATCTTCTAGGGGGAGAATGGATGTGTCCGGATTACACAAAGGACAGTGCGAGAAAGAGGGGTCTCCCCTTTTTCGTCTTGTTTAACTCTTTTGGTGGAATGCGCGATTTATGAGTTGAGGAGGAAAGCTAAACAGGAAAAAGTTAGAAAAGCGTTTCATGACCCCTTTAACAGAAGGTGGTAGGGAATCGGTGTCGGATTTAGAGCTCCAATGTCATCGCTTATTTTCTCTCGCTATTTCTTTCGTTCCTTCTAAGGAAGCTCAGAAAGGTCTTCTGTCGCACACAGACTATGCACCCTTCTGAATTTTACACGTAGTGCTGCTGCTCGTACGTGGCCGACAAATGGCGCCAGCTATTGACAAAGTGCTGCCATCTTCTGGAGACATACAGAAGCAGTAGTCGGACTAGAAGCTCAAAATTGGGTTTCTTGTATGTGTAGACAGCTTTGAAGTTAGTGCGTCTCAACAAGTGACTTGTCTCTTAGCTGCAGACGAGAATTTTAGCCAGTGAAGTGCAACCGCTAATCTGGAATCTTTAACATGCACCAGGCAGTGATAACAACACGAACGCGTGCCGGTACGAAGCTCATTTAGATCGAACGAACAGGGAGTCGGGAATCGAACCTAGGCGGTTCTGCAGCGCAAGCTTTCGCCTCACGCTCCGAGCTGAGACCGTCCCAAGAATGAACAAAGTACAACAAATCGAAATTACAGCTGCTATCCACTAGAGTGGCTAGGATAAAAACGCGTCACGCTTTGCTCCGCCATGAGCGATCATTTATTTCGCAATTCACGATCTGACCCGTCTTGCCTCTGATAAAATAAAAAAAAAAAAAAAACATGCCGAAATTCGGATTGTGACTGAGATCAGACCTCAGCATCGCAATGAACATCTGACAAAACTTCATTGTAGCTAAGCGTAACTTCCACACATCTTGAACAGTTCTTTCACTCTTACTCCAAGAGTGGAATGTACCTCGGGGAGCAAGATCCCGTTTTTTTAAGAAAAACACAAGCCATGTAAAAAATAAAAACAATTGGCAGTGATTTTTACATTTAAAGTTCCAACATGCATGAAATTCATTATGGGGAATTTGTGTCACGTGACGTTTATATTCCAGCTAAATTTAGCGGGGAAAGTGAAGGATTGTATATGGCACGGGACGTCAGGTCACGTGGCGTCAATCAACCGCTAAATTTAGCGGGGAAACTGATTTGACGTTTTGGCCACAAGACGTGAATTTTTTCACTAAATTTGGCTGGGAAATTGAGTTTACGTATAGGTAGGGTTCCGTGTTTTCGCATAAATCTGAAAAACTCTTAAAAACACACGTCGGTAAAATTTGCGCGAATTTGAATTTATTCGATAAAGTCCAAATACAAATGCCAAAAAAAAAAAAAAAAATCCCCGGTCAGTGCGCATGGTCATTAGTCCGGAGGAAATGCCATCGCAGTTTTCTTTCGAATCTCAGACCATTTTCAAAAGAGGTCTTACCGCTTTTCTCGTCAAGGCTCATTTAGAACAACAGGCCATGGTACTTTCGGGTCATGCCAAAGGGCACTGTTCCGGTTTCGAGTTTAGGCCATGCTATTTATGCTGATTAGAGGAAGGAGGGCGCGTTTTGTTTTTGTAACATTGAAATGTATGAACCATAGAGATATCATACAAGGCGAAAGAAGGGTTGGGCAGTTGAAGCATTTATATATTGCGCCCTTCATCACTTCACCCTGCGCAGCAGCGGTTCCGGTTGGTGGGCAGGATGAAATGAACACGAGCTTCCCAGCGAATACTTTTGGGAGTTCATAGATTTTGAGGTATCGACACACATCGAAGCAACATTCGTTTGCTACTTGCGACACGGAATCTTACCTAAAGGTCACGTGCCGTCAATTTCCCCAAGGTGTATATGTCACGTGACGGCAATTTCTCCGCTAAATTTAGCGGAAGATCGGAAGGACAAAATTTTGAGATTGGGGGTAGCGTTAAAAAGAATTCCATGCTTTAAAAACAAAGTCCATAAGTCATCGCCATATTTCGCATAGCATACATATCAGTAGAGTAGATTGGTGGGCTAGTTGGTTTTGGAACTTGGAATACATACTGTGGTGTCTGATTCTCGTCTTTGTGTCCTAGTGTTTTGAGCGCCAAAATGTATTCCAAGCATACATATCCACGGGATAACTATTTCTACCACTGATACCCATAAAGCAACAACTAGACAAACACACGTGAAACAATGAGCGATTTAGGTGTGCATCAGTGGAATGACAATGTACCCCGTAAATACTAAATACCCCTGTTTTACAAAAAGAGACGTGTTCGCTTGTTTCGGGGACAAGAAACAGTCGTTCGGTGATTACTGGGTGATTCCACGTCAGTTCATGCAATGATGGTCCCGGTCATAATTTAGATATTTTTGCTAAAATATATATGAAAGCCAGTTCTTGGGAGGAACATTCAGCTATAAATGAACGCGGTAACAATTGTTTTTGCTGAGATATAAAATAGAGAACTCGAGGCGTGGAAATTGAGATTTCACAATGCTACTTTACACAGTCGCCATTTCCTCATCGAAGCTTTTACGTCACCATAACTTTTTTCAATACGTTTTACAACCCATACACAAAAAATTAAAAATATCAATGAAATATTTCTATGCAAACAAAAAATTCAAATATGGCATAAAAACGCGTTTTAGAGACATATTCACAGTGTTTTTCTTTTGCAAATAAACCATCTTCTATAATACTTCACAAAACATATCAAAATGCGCGTCTCTAAATAATATTTACAAATATATAAAAATAAGATGCCCATCCTTGATTGTCTTTTTGATATTAACGCGGAAATGCGGCTGATTTCTCAAAATGTGGCAAGATTGAGCGTCAATATTAAAAACAAAAAAAAAAAAAACTCCCTCTTTTATTTATTTTTTTAACTTTCTTGCCACTTTGCAGTGACTTGAACTAACTTTTGATGGCAAGAGATTGAGTAACATATGACCTCCGAACGGGAAAAGCTACGACAAACCTTCACTCGGAGCGAGCCGGCGTCTTCGTCATAGCGGCTTTGCCGCACAGCACCAAACATTTTGAGCATTAGTTATGGTATGTATTTTATATTATTAAAATACTTTCTTTCATAAGAGGTGAGTATTAGTGACGCGAAAAGGGACTTTGACCTTAAATACTATTAATTAGCTTTCGAATCACAAAAACAAAACGACCCACTCTGCAAATCCGCTAACACTTCCGCGACTGGCCATGTAAATATCCGGCCTCCCGGCATATGATGACTTCCACAGATGAGATACCTGGATTCCTCTGACAGGTTTTACAGTGGTCCACTCTGCGGGCTTTAGTTTTCCCATGTCGTCTTTCCCCGTAAGAAAACAATACGAGGAAAGACGACATGGTCGAGCTTATTTTAATCTGAAATTA